>NW_027455323.1:300000-594268 GCF_040206685.1 Ascaphus truei
AGAAATATATCGTTTTTTCCTCAGAAAGTTCAACACAATGCAACCTTCCAAAATAGAATTCTGACATCAAGAATTCCGTCTATAGTACATTTGAGTGCACCTGTCATTTTCTCAGTCTCTGTGTATGCATGGAGCAAGATATAGGCTCATGGATTTAAGAATGAGAGGATATCATGAGACAGCAATCTCCACCTATGGCCATACTACCTTGAAAGCGCCCGATCCCGTCAGATCTCGGAAGCTAAGCAGGGTGAGGCTTGATTAGTACTGGGTTGGGAGACTGCCTGGGAATACCAGGTGCTGTAGGGGTTTTTATTTTTCGCTTCCCTAATGAAAATATACATGGCATTCCTCGCAGCAAATGAAAATGTTTCATTTCTTGCTACTTTTTTCCCGCAGTGGCAAAGAAATCTATCGTTTTTTCCTCTGAAAGTTCAACACAATGCAACCTTCCAAAATAGAATTCTGACATCAAGAATTCCGTCTATAGTACATTTGAGTGCACCTGTCATTTTCTCAGTCTCTGTGTATGCATGGAGCAAGATATAGGCTCATGGATTTAAGAATGAGAGGATATCATGAGACAGCAATCTCCACCTACGGCCATACTACCTTGACAGCGCCCGATCCCGTCAGATCTCGGAAGCTAAGCAGGGTGAGGCTTGATTAGTACTGGGTTGGGAGACTGCCTGGGAATACCAGGTGCTGTAGGGGTTTTTATTTTTCGCTTCCCTAATGAAAATATACATGGCATTCCTTGCAGCAAATGAAAATGTTTCATTTTTTACTACTTTTTTCCCGCAGTGGCAAAGAAATCTATCGTTTTTTCCTCTGAAAGTTCAACACAATGCAACCTTCCAAAATAGAATTCTGACATCAAGAATTCCGTCTATAGTACATTTGAGTGCACCTGTCATTTTCTCAGTCTCTGTGTATGCATGGAGCAAGATATAGGCTCATGGATTTAAGAATGAGAGGATATCATGAGACAGCAATCTCCACCTACGGCCATACTACCTTGACAGCGCCCGATCCCGTCAGATCTCGGAAGCTAAGCAGGGTGAGGCTTGATTAGTACTGGGTTGGGAGACTGCCTGGGAATACCAGGTGCTGTAGGGGTTTTTATTTTTCGCTTCCCTAATGAAAATATACATGGCATTCCTTGCAGCAAATGAAAATGTTTCATTTTTTACTACTTTTTTCCCGCAGTGGCAAAGAAATCTATCGTTTTTTCCTCTGAAAGTTCAACACAATGCAACCTTCCAAAATAGAATTCTGACATCAAGAATTCCGTCTATAGTACATTTGAGTGCACCTGTCATTTTCTCAGTCTCTGTGTATGCATGGAGCAAGATATAGGCTCATGGATTTAAGAATGAGAGGATATCATGAGACAGCAATCTCCACCTACGGCCATACTACCTTGACAGCGCCCGATCCCGTCAGATCTCGGAAGCTAAGCAGGGTGAGGCTTGATTAGTACTGGGTTGGGAGACTGCCTGGGAATACCAGGTGCTGTGGGTGTTTTTATTTTTTGCTTCCCTAATGAAAATATACATGGCATTCCTTGCAGCAAATGAAAATGTTTCATTTTTTACTACTTTTTTCCCGCAGTGGCAAAGAAATATATCGTTTTTTCCTCAGAAAGTTCAACACAATGCAACCTTCCAAAATAGAATTCTGACATCAAGAATTCCGTCTATAGTACATTTGAGTGCACCTGTCATTTTCTCAGTCTCTGTGTATGCATGGAGCAAGATATAGGCTCATGGATTTAAGAATGAGAGGATATCATGAGACAGCAATCTCCACCTATGGCCATACTACCTTGAAAGCGCCCGATCCCGTCAGATCTCGGAAGCTAAGCAGGGTGAGGCTTGATTAGTACTGGGTTGGGAGACTGCCTGGGAATACCAGGTGCTGTAGGGGTTTTTATTTTTCGCTTCCCTAATGAAAATATACATGGCATTCCTCGCAGCAAATGAAAATGTTTCATTTCTTGCTACTTTTTTCCCGCAGTGGCAAAGAAATCTATCGTTTTTTCCTCTGAAAGTTCAACACAATGCAACCTTCCAAAATAGAATTCTGACATCAAGAATTCCGTCTATAGTACATTTGAGTGCACCTGTCATTTTCTCAGTCTCTGTGTATGCATGGAGCAAGATATAGGCTCATGGATTTAAGAATGAGAGGATATCATGAGACAGCAATCTCCACCTACGGCCATACTACCTTGACAGCGCCCGATCCCGTCAGATCTCGGAAGCTAAGCAGGGTGAGGCTTGATTAGTACTGGGTTGGGAGACTGCCTGGGAATACCAGGTGCTGTAGGGGTTTTTATTTTTCGCTTCCCTAATGAAAATATACATGGCATTCCTTGCAGCAAATGAAAATGTTTCATTTTTTACTACTTTTTTCCCGCAGTGGCAAAGAAATCTATCGTTTTTTCCTCTGAAAGTTCAACACAATGCAACCTTCCAAAATAGAATTCTGACATCAAGAATTCCGTCTATAGTACATTTGAGTGCACCTGTCATTTTCTCAGTCTCTGTGTATGCATGGAGCAAGATATAGGCTCATGGATTTAAGAATGAGAGGATATCATGAGACAGCAATCTCCACCTACGGCCATACTACCTTGACAGCGCCCGATCCCGTCAGATCTCGGAAGCTAAGCAGGGTGAGGCTTGATTAGTACTGGGTTGGGAGACTGCCTGGGAATACCAGGTGCTGTAGGGGTTTTTATTTTTCGCTTCCCTAATGAAAATATACATGGCATTCCTCGCAGCAAATGAAAATGTTTCATTTCTTGCTACTTTTTTCCCGCAGTGGCAAAGAAATATATCGTTTTTTCCTCTGAAAGTTCAACACAATGCAACCTTCCAAAATAGAATTCTGACATCAAGAATTCCGTCTATAGTACATTTGAGTGCACCTGTCATTTTCTCAGTCTCTGTGTATGCATGGAGCAAGATATAGGCTCATGGATTTAAGAATGAGAGGATATCATGAGACAGCAATCTCCACCTACGGCCATACTACCTTGAAAGCGCCCGATCCCGTCAGATCTCGGAAGCTAAGCAGGGTGAGGCTTGATTAGTACTGGGTTGGGAGACTGCCTGGGAATACCAGGTGCTGTGGGTGTTTTTATTTTTTGCTTCCCTAATGAAAATATACATGGCATTCCTTGCAGCAAATGAAAATGTTTCATTTTTTACTACTTTTTTCCCGCAGTGGCAAAGAAATCTATCGTTTTTTCCTCTGAAAGTTCAACACAATGCAACCTTCCAAAATAGAATTCTGACATCAAGAATTCCGTCTATAGTACATTTGAGTGCACCTGTCATTTTCTCAGTCTCTGTGTATGCATGGAGCAAGATATAGGCTCATGGATTTAAGAATGAGAGGATATCATGAGACAGCAATCTCCACCTACGGCCATACTACCTTGACAGCGCCCGATCCCGTCAGATCTCGGAAGCTAAGCAGGGTGAGGCTTGATTAGTACTGGGTTGGGAGACTGCCTGGGAATACCAGGTGCTGTAGGGGTTTTTATTTTTCGCTTCCCTAATGAAAATATACATGGCATTCCTCGCAGCAAATGAAAATGTTTCATTTCTTGCTACTTTTTTCCCGCAGTGGCAAAGAAATCTATCGTTTTTTCCTCTGAAAGTTCAACACAATGCAACCTTCCAAAATAGAATTCTGACATCAAGAATTCCGTCTATAGTACATTTGAGTGCACCTGTCATTTTCTCAGTCTCTGTGTATGCATGGAGCAAGATATAGGCTCATGGATTTAAGAATGAGAGGATATCATGAGACAGCAATCTCCACCTACGGCCATACTACCTTGACAGCGCCCGATCCCGTCAGATCTCGGAAGCTAAGCAGGGTGAGGCTTGATTAGTACTGGGTTGGGAGACTGCCTGGGAATACCAGGTGCTGTAGGGGTTTTTATTTTTCGCTTCCCTAATGAAAATATACATGGCATTCCTTGCAGCAAATGAAAATGTTTCATTTTTTACTACTTTTTTCCCGCAGTGGCAAAGAAATCTATCGTTTTTTCCTCTGAAAGTTCAACACAATGCAACCTTCCAAAATAGAATTCTGACATCAAGAATTCCGTCTATAGTACATTTGAGTGCACCTGTCATTTTCTCAGTCTCTGTGTATGCATGGAGCAAGATATAGGCTCATGGATTTAAGAATGAGAGGATATCATGAGACAGCAATCTCCACCTACGGCCATACTACCTTGACAGCGCCCGATCCCGTCAGATCTCGGAAGCTAAGCAGGGTGAGGCTTGATTAGTACTGGGTTGGGAGACTGCCTGGGAATACCAGGTGCTGTAGGGGTTTTTATTTTTCGCTTCCCTAATGAAAATATACATGGCATTCCTCGCAGCAAATGAAAATGTTTCATTTCTTGCTACTTTTTTCCCGCAGTGGCAAAGAAATATATCGTTTTTTCCTCTGAAAGTTCAACACAATGCAACCTTCCAAAATAGAATTCTGACATCAAGAATTCCGTCTATAGTACATTTGAGTGCACCTGTCATTTTCTCAGTCTCTGTGTATGCATGGAGCAAGATATAGGCTCATGGATTTAAGAATGAGAGGATATCATGAGACAGCAATCTCCACCTACGGCCATACTACCTTGAAAGTGCCCGATCCCGTCAGATCTCGGAAGCTAAGCAGGGTGAGGCTTGATTAGTACTGGGTTGGGAGACTGCCTGGGAATACCAGGTGCTGTGGGTGTTTTTATTTTTTGCTTCCCTAATGAAAATATACATGGCATTCCTTGCAGCAAATGAAAATGTTTCATTTTTTACTACTTTTTTCCCGCAGTGGCAAAGAAATCTATCGTTTTTTCCTCTGAAAGTTCAACACAATGCAACCTTCCAAAATAGAATTCTGACATCAAGAATTCCGTCTATAGTACATTTGAGTGCACCTGTCATTTTCTCAGTCTCTGTGTATGCATGGAGCAAGATATAGGCTCATGGATTTAAGAATGAGAGGATATCATGAGACAGCAATCTCCACCTACGGCCATACTACCTTGACAGCGCCCGATCCCGTCAGATCTCGGAAGCTAAGCAGGGTGAGGCTTGATTAGTACTGGGTTGGGAGACTGCCTGGGAATACCAGGTGCTGTAGGGGTTTTTATTTTTCGCTTCCCTAATGAAAATATACATGGCATTCCTCGCAGCAAATGAAAATGTTTCATTTCTTGCTACTTTTTTCCCGCAGTGGCAAAGAAATATATCGTTTTTTCCTCTGAAAGTTCAACACAATGCAACCTTCCAAAATAGAATTCTGACATCAAGAATTCCGTCTATAGTACATTTGAGTGCACCTGTCATTTTCTCAGTCTCTGTGTATGCATGGAGCAAGATATAGGCTCATGGATTTAAGAATGAGAGGATATCATGAGACAGCAATCTCCACCTACGGCCATACTACCTTGAAAGCGCCCGATCCCGTCAGATCTCGGAAGCTAAGCAGGGTGAGGCTTGATTAGTACTGGGTTGGGAGACTGCCTGGGAATACCAGGTGCTGTAGGGGTTTTTATTTTTCGCTTCCCTAATGAAAATATACATGGCATTCCTCGCAGCAAATGAAAATGTTTCATTTCTTGCTACTTTTTTCCCGGAGTGGCAAAGAAATATATTGTTTTTTCCTCTGAAAGTTCAACACAATGCAACCTTCCAAAATAGAATTCTGACATCAAGAATTCCGTCTATAGTATATTTGAGTGCACCTGTCATTTTCTCAGTCTCTGATTTAATTTCTCCATTTAAGGTAATTCTTCAAGAATGTATTTTTTTAACGGTCACAATAATACACTTATGCCTCCCATGTCATTTAGAAATATATCATACAGGCCTCAGAACACTCAGCATGTTATATGGTGAGCTTGTGGCTCACAGAGTTGGGGTGTGCAGTGTTCAAGCTGATACTTGGAAGAGATAGTGAGTTCAAATCCAAACAGGAGGAGGTTGAATATAGGCACCTCTGAAATTTTTTACTACTTTTTTCCCGCAGTGGCAAAGAAATCTATCGTTTTTTCCTCTGAAAGTTCAACACAATGCAACCTTCCAAAATAGAATTCTGACATCAAGAATTCCGTCTATAGTACATTTGAGTGCACCTGTCATTTTCTCAGTCTCTGTGTATGCATGGAGCAAGATATAGGCTCATGGATTTAAGAATGAGAGGATATCATGAGACAGCAATCTCCACCTACGGCCATACTACCTTGACAGCGCCCGATCCCGTCAGATCTCGGAAGCTAAGCAGGGTGAGGCTTGATTAGTACTGGGTTGGGAGACTGCCTGGGAATACCAGGTGCTGTAGGGGTTTTTATTTTTCGCTTCCCTAATGAAAATATACATGGCATTCCTTGCAGCAAATGAAAATGTTTCATTTTTTACTACTTTTTTCCCGCAGTGGCAAAGAAATCTATCGTTTTTTCCTCTGAAAGTTCAACACAATGCAACCTTCCAAAATAGAATTCTGACATCAAGAATTCCGTCTATAGTACATTTGAGTGCACCTGTCATTTTCTCAGTCTCTGTGTATGCATGGAGCAAGATATAGGCTCATGGATTTAAGAATGAGAGGATATCATGAGACAGCAATCTCCACCTACGGCCATACTACCTTGACAGCGCCCGATCCCGTCAGATCTCGGAAGCTAAGCAGGGTGAGGCTTGATTAGTACTGGGTTGGGAGACTGCCTGGGAATACCAGGTGCTGTAGGGGTTTTTATTTTTCGCTTCCCTAATGAAAATATACATGGCATTCCTTGCAGCAAATGAAAATGTTTCATTTTTTACTACTTTTTTCCCGCAGTGGCAAAGAAATCTATCGTTTTTTCCTCTGAAAGTTCAACACAATGCAACCTTCCAAAATAGAATTCTGACATCAAGAATTCCGTCTATAGTACATTTGAGTGCACCTGTCATTTTCTCAGTCTCTGTGTATGCATGGAGCAAGATATAGGCTCATGGATTTAAGAATGAGAGGATATCATGAGACAGCAATCTCCACCTACGGCCATACTACCTTGACAGCGCCCGATCCCGTCAGATCTCGGAAGCTAAGCAGGGTGAGGCTTGATTAGTACTGGGTTGGGAGACTGCCTGGGAATACCAGGTGCTGTAGGGGTTTTTATTTTTCGCTTCCCTAATGAAAATATACATGGCATTCCTTGCAGCAAATGAAAATGTTTCATTTTTTACTACTTTTTTCCCGCAGTGGCAAAGAAATCTATCGTTTTTTCCTCTGAAAGTTCAACACAATGCAACCTTCCAAAATAGAATTCTGACATCAAGAATTCCGTCTATAGTACATTTGAGTGCACCTGTCATTTTCTCAGTCTCTGTGTATGCATGGAGCAAGATATAGGCTCATGGATTTAAGAATGAGAGGATATCATGAGACAGCAATCTCCACCTACGGCCATACTACCTTGAAAGCGCCCGATCCCGTCAGATCTCGGAAGCTAAGCAGGGTGAGGCTTGATTAGTACTGGGTTGGGAGACTGCCTGGGAATACCAGGTGCTGTGGGTGTTTTTATTTTTTGCTTCCCTAATGAAAATATACATGGCATTCCTTGCAGCAAATGAAAATGTTTCATTTTTTACTACTTTTTTCCCGCAGTGGCAAAGAAATATATCGTTTTTTCCTCAGAAAGTTCAACACAATGCAACCTTCCAAAATAGAATTCTGACATCAAGAATTCCGTCTATAGTACATTTGAGTGCACCTGTCATTTTCTCAGTCTCTGTGTATGCATGGAGCAAGATATAGGCTCATGGATTTAAGAATGAGAGGATATCATGAGACAGCAATCTCCACCTATGGCCATACTACCTTGAAAGCGCCCGATCCCGTCAGATCTCGGAAGCTAAGCAGGGTGAGGCTTGATTAGTACTGGGTTGGGAGACTGCCTGGGAATACCAGGTGCTGTAGGGGTTTTTATTTTTCGCTTCCCTAATGAAAATATACATGGCATTCCTCGCAGCAAATGAAAATGTTTCATTTCTTGCTACTTTTTTCCCGCAGTGGCAAAGAAATCTATCGTTTTTTCCTCTGAAAGTTCAACACAATGCAACCTTCCAAAATAGAATTCTGACATCAAGAATTCCGTCTATAGTACATTTGAGTGCACCTGTCATTTTCTCAGTCTCTGTGTATGCATGGAGCAAGATATAGGCTCATGGATTTAAGAATGAGAGGATATCATGAGACAGCAATCTCCACCTACGGCCATACTACCTTGACAGCGCCCGATCCCGTCAGATCTCGGAAGCTAAGCAGGGTGAGGCTTGATTAGTACTGGGTTGGGAGACTGCCTGGGAATACCAGGTGCTGTAGGGGTTTTTATTTTTCGCTTCCCTAATGAAAATATACATGGCATTCCTTGCAGCAAATGAAAATGTTTCATTTTTTACTACTTTTTTCCCGCAGTGGCAAAGAAATCTATCGTTTTTTCCTCTGAAAGTTCAACACAATGCAACCTTCCAAAATAGAATTCTGACATCAAGAATTCCGTCTATAGTACATTTGAGTGCACCTGTCATTTTCTCAGTCTCTGTGTATGCATGGAGCAAGATATAGGCTCATGGATTTAAGAATGAGAGGATATCATGAGACAGCAATCTCCACCTACGGCCATACTACCTTGACAGCGCCCGATCCCGTCAGATCTCGGAAGCTAAGCAGGGTGAGGCTTGATTAGTACTGGGTTGGGAGACTGCCTGGGAATACCAGGTGCTGTAGGGGTTTTTATTTTTCGCTTCCCTAATGAAAATATACATGGCATTCCTTGCAGCAAATGAAAATGTTTCATTTTTTACTACTTTTTTCCCGCAGTGGCAAAGAAATCTATCGTTTTTTCCTCTGAAAGTTCAACACAATGCAACCTTCCAAAATAGAATTCTGACATCAAGAATTCCGTCTATAGTACATTTGAGTGCACCTGTCATTTTCTCAGTCTCTGTGTATGCATGGAGCAAGATATAGGCTCATGGATTTAAGAATGAGAGGATATCATGAGACAGCAATCTCCACCTACGGCCATACTACCTTGACAGCGCCCGATCCCGTCAGATCTCGGAAGCTAAGCAGGGTGAGGCTTGATTAGTACTGGGTTGGGAGACTGCCTGGGAATACCAGGTGCTGTAAGGGTTTTTATTTTTCGCTTCCCTAATGAAAATATACATGGCATTCCTCGCAGCAAATGAAAATGTTTCATTTCTTGCTACTTTTTTCCCGCAGTGGCAAAGAAATATATCGTTTTTTCCTCTGAAAGTTCAACACAATGCAACCTTCCAAAATAGAATTCTGACATCAAGAATTCCGTCTATAGTACATTTGAGTGCACCTGTCATTTTCTCAGTCTCTGTGTATGCATGGAGCAAGATATAGGCTCATGGATTTAAGAATGAGAGGATATCATGAGACAGCAATCTCCACCTACGGCCATACTACCTTGACAGCGCCCGATCCCGTCAGATCTCGGAAGCTAAGCAGGGTGAGGCTTGATTAGTACTGGGTTGGGAGACTGCCTGGGAATACCAGGTGCTGTAGGGGTTTTTATTTTTCGCTTCCCTAATGAAAATATACATGGCATTCCTTGCAGCAAATGAAAATGTTTCATTTTTTACTACTTTTTTCCCGCAGTGGCAAAGAAATCTATCGTTTTTTCCTCTGAAAGTTCAACACAATGCAACCTTCCAAAATAGAATTCTGACATCAAGAATTCCGTCTATAGTACATTTGAGTGCACCTGTCATTTTCTCAGTCTCTGTGTATGCATGGAGCAAGATATAGGCTCATGGATTTAAGAATGAGAGGATATCATGAGACAGCAATCTCCACCTACGGCCATACTACCTTGACAGCGCCCGATCCCGTCAGATCTCGGAAGCTAAGCAGGGTGAGGCTTGATTAGTACTGGGTTGGGAGACTGCCTGGGAATACCAGGTGCTGTAGGGGTTTTTATTTTTCGCTTCCCTAATGAAAATATACATGGCATTCCTTGCAGCAAATGAAAATGTTTCATTTTTTACTACTTTTTTCCCGCAGTGGCAAAGAAATCTATCGTTTTTTCCTCTGAAAGTTCAACACAATGCAACCTTCCAAAATAGAATTCTGACATCAAGAATTCCGTCTATAGTACATTTGAGTGCACCTGTCATTTTCTCAGTCTCTGTGTATGCATGGAGCAAGATATAGGCTCATGGATTTAAGAATGAGAGGATATCATGAGACAGCAATCTCCACCTACGGCCATACTACCTTGAAAGCGCCCGATCCCGTCAGATCTCGGAAGCTAAGCAGGGTGAGGCTTGATTAGTACTGGGTTGGGAGACTGCCTGGGAATACCAGGTGCTGTGGGTGTTTTTATTTTTTGCTTCCCTAATGAAAATATACATGGCATTCCTTGCAGCAAATGAAAATGTTTCATTTTTTACTACTTTTTTCCCGCAGTGGCAAAGAAATATATCGTTTTTTCCTCAGAAAGTTCAACACAATGCAACCTTCCAAAATAGAATTCTGACATCAAGAATTCCGTCTATAGTACATTTGAGTGCACCTGTCATTTTCTCAGTCTCTGTGTATGCATGGAGCAAGATATAGGCTCATGGATTTAAGAATGAGAGGATATCATGAGACAGCAATCTCCACCTATGGCCATACTACCTTGAAAGCGCCCGATCCCGTCAGATCTCGGAAGCTAAGCAGGGTGAGGCTTGATTAGTAAGTACTGGGTTGGGAGACTGCCTGGGAATACCAGGTGCTGTAGGGGTTTTTATTTTTCGCTTCCCTAATGAAAATATACATGGCATTCCTCGCAGCAAATGAAAATGTTTCATTTCTTGCTACTTTTTTCCCGCAGTGGCAAAGAAATCTATCGTTTTTTCCTCTGAAAGTTCAACACAATGCAACCTTCCAAAATAGAATTCTGACATCAAGAATTCCGTCTATAGTACATTTGAGTGCACCTGTCATTTTCTCAGTCTCTGTGTATGCATGGAGCAAGATATAGGCTCATGGATTTAAGAATGAGAGGATATCATGAGACAGCAATCTCCACCTACGGCCATACTACCTTGACAGCGCCCGATCCCGTCAGATCTCGGAAGCTAAGCAGGGTGAGGCTTGATTAGTACTGGGTTGGGAGACTGCCTGGGAATACCAGGTGCTGTAGGGGTTTTTATTTTTCGCTTCCCTAATGAAAATATACATGGCATTCCTTGCAGCAAATGAAAATGTTTCATTTTTTACTACTTTTTTCCCGCAGTGGCAAAGAAATCTATCGTTTTTTCCTCTGAAAGTTCAACACAATGCAACCTTCCAAAATAGAATTCTGACATCAAGAATTCCGTCTATAGTACATTTGAGTGCACCTGTCATTTTCTCAGTCTCTGTGTATGCATGGAGCAAGATATAGGCTCATGGATTTAAGAATGAGAGGATATCATGAGACAGCAATCTCCACCTACGGCCATACTACCTTGACAGCGCCCGATCCCGTCAGATCTCGGAAGCTAAGCAGGGTGAGGCTTGATTAGTACTGGGTTGGGAGACTGCCTGGGAATACCAGGTGCTGTAGGGGTTTTTATTTTTCGCTTCCCTAATGAAAATATACATGGCATTCCTCGCAGCAAATGAAAATGTTTCATTTCTTGCTACTTTTTTCCCGCAGTGGCAAAGAAATATATCGTTTTTTCCTCTGAAAGTTCAACACAATGCAACCTTCCAAAATAGAATTCTGACATCAAGAATTCCGTCTATAGTACATTTGAGTGCACCTGTCATTTTCTCAGTCTCTGTGTATGCATGGAGCAAGATATAGGCTCATGGATTTAAGAATGAGAGGATATCATGAGACAGCAATCTCCACCTACGGCCATACTACCTTGAAAGCGCCCGATCCCGTCAGATCTCGGAAGCTAAGCAGGGTGAGGCTTGATTAGTACTGGGTTGGGAGACTGCCTGGGAATACCAGGTGCTGTGGGTGTTTTTATTTTTTGCTTCCCTAATGAAAATATACATGGCATTCCTTGCAGCAAATGAAAATGTTTCATTTTTTACTACTTTTTTCCCGCAGTGGCAAAGAAATCTATCGTTTTTTCCTCTGAAAGTTCAACACAATGCAACCTTCCAAAATAGAATTCTGACATCAAGAATTCCGTCTATAGTACATTTGAGTGCACCTGTCATTTTCTCAGTCTCTGTGTATGCATGGAGCAAGATATAGGCTCATGGATTTAAGAATGAGAGGATATCATGAGACAGCAATCTCCACCTACGGCCATACTACCTTGACAGCGCCCGATCCCGTCAGATCTCGGAAGCTAAGCAGGGTGAGGCTTGATTAGTACTGGGTTGGGAGATTGCCTGGGAATACCAGGTGCTGTAGGGGTTTTTATTTTTCGCTTCCCTAATGAAAATATACATGGCATTCCTTGCAGCAAATGAAAATGTTTCATTTTTTACTACTTTTTTCCCGCAGTGGCAAAGAAATCTATCGTTTTTTCCTCTGAAAGTTCAACACAATGCAACCTTCCAAAATAGAATTCTGACATCAAGAATTCCGTCTATAGTACATTTGAGTGCACCTGTCATTTTCTCAGTCTCTGTGTATGCATGGAGCAAGATATAGGCTCATGGATTTAAGAATGAGAGGATATCATGAGACAGCAATCTCCACCTACGGCCATACTACCTTGACAGCGCCCGATCCCGTCAGATCTCGGAAGCTAAGCAGGGTGAGGCTTGATTAGTACTGGGTTGGGAGACTGCCTGGGAATACCAGGTGCTGTAGGGGTTTTTATTTTTCGCTTCCCTAATGAAAATATACATGGCATTCCTTGCAGCAAATGAAAATGTTTCATTTTTTACTACTTTTTTCCCGCAGTGGCAAAGAAATCTATCGTTTTTTCCTCTGAAAGTTCAACACAATGCAACCTTCCAAAATAGAATTCTGACATCAAGAATTCCGTCTATAGTACATTTGAGTGCACCTGTCATTTTCTCAGTCTCTGTGTATGCATGGAGCAAGATATAGGCTCATGGATTTAAGAATGAGAGGATATCATGAGACAGCAATCTCCACCTACGGCCATACTACCTTGACAGCGCCCGATCCCGTCAGATCTCGGAAGCTAAGCAGGGTGAGGCTTGATTAGTACTGGGTTGGGAGACTGCCTGGGAATACCAGGTGCTGTAGGGGTTTTTATTTTTCGCTTCCCTAATGAAAATATACATGGCATTCCTCGCAGCAAATGAAAATGTTTCATTTCTTGCTACTTTTTTCCCGCAGTGGCAAAGAAATCTATCGTTTTTTCCTCTGAAAGTTCAACACAATGCAACCTTCCAAAATAGAATTCTGACATCAAGAATTCCGTCTATAGTACATTTGAGTGCACCTGTCATTTTCTCAGTCTCTGTGTATGCATGGAGCAAGATATAGGCTCATGGATTTAAGAATGAGAGGATATCATGAGACAGCAATCTCCACCTACGGCCATACTACCTTGAAAGCGCCCGATCCCGTCAGATCTCGGAAGCTAAGCAGGGTGAGGCTTGATTAGTACTGGGTTGGGAGACTGCCTGGGAATACCAGGTGCTGTGGGTGTTTTTATTTTTTGCTTCCCTAATGAAAATATACATGGCATTCCTTGCAGCAAATGAAAATGTTTCATTTTTTACTACTTTTTTCCCGCAGTGGCAAAGAAATATATCGTTTTTTCCTCAGAAAGTTCAACACAATGCAACCTTCCAAAATAGAATTCTGACATCAAGAATTCCGTCTATAGTACATTTGAGTGCACCTGTCATTTTCTCAGTCTCTGTGTATGCATGGAGCAAGATATAGGCTCATGGATTTAAGAATGAGAGGATATCATGAGACAGCAATCTCCACCTATGGCCATACTACCTTGAAAGCGCCCGATCCCGTCAGATCTCGGAAGCTAAGCAGGGTGAGGCTTGATTAGTACTGGGTTGGGAGACTGCCTGGGAATACCAGGTGCTGTAGGGGTTTTTATTTTTCGCTTCCCTAATGAAAATATACATGGCATTCCTCGCAGCAAATGAAAATGTTTCATTTCTTGCTACTTTTTTCCCGCAGTGGCAAAGAAATCTATCGTTTTTTCCTCTGAAAGTTCAACACAATGCAACCTTCCAAAATAGAATTCTGACATCAAGAATTCCGTCTATAGTACATTTGAGTGCACCTGTCATTTTCTCAGTCTCTGTGTATGCATGGAGCAAGATATAGGCTCATGGATTTAAGAATGAGAGGATATCATGAGACAGCAATCTCCACCTACGGCCATACTACCTTGACAGCGCCCGATCCCGTCAGATCTCGGAAGCTAAGCAGGGTGAGGCTTGATTAGTACTGGGTTGGGAGACTGCCTGGGAATACCAGGTGCTGTAGGGGTTTTTATTTTTCGCTTCCCTAATGAAAATATACATGGCATTCCTCGCAGCAAATGAAAATGTTTCATTTCTTGCTACTTTTTTCCCGCAGTGGCAAAGAAATATATCGTTTTTTCCTCTGAAAGTTCAACACAATGCAACCTTCCAAAATAGAATTCTGACATCAAGAATTCCGTCTATAGTACATTTGAGTGCACCTGTCATTTTCTCAGTCTCTGTGTATGCATGGAGCAAGATATAGGCTCATGGATTTAAGAATGAGAGGATATCATGAGACAGCAATCTCCACCTACGGCCATACTACCTTGAAAGCGCCCGATCCCGTCAGATCTCGGAAGCTAAGCAGGGTGAGGCTTGATTAGTACTGGGTTGGGAGACTGCCTGGGAATACCAGGTGCTGTGGGTGTTTTTATTTTTTGCTTCCCTAATGAAAATATACATGGCATTCCTTGCAGCAAATGAAAATGTTTCATTTTTTACTACTTTTTTCCCGCAGTGGCAAAGAAATCTATCGTTTTTTCCTCTGAAAGTTCAACACAATGCAACCTTCCAAAATAGAATTCTGACATCAAGAATTCCGTCTATAGTACATTTGAGTGCACCTGTCATTTTCTCAGTCTCTGTGTATGCATGGAGCAAGATATAGGCTCATGGATTTAAGAATGAGAGGATATCATGAGACAGCAATCTCCACCTACGGCCATACTACCTTGACAGCGCCCGATCCCGTCAGATCTCGGAAGCTAAGCAGGGTGAGGCTTGATTAGTACTGGGTTGGGAGACTGCCTGGGAATACCAGGTGCTGTAAGGGTTTTTATTTTTCGCTTCCCTAATGAAAATATACATGGCATTCCTCGCAGCAAATGAAAATGTTTCATTTCTTGCTACTTTTTTCCCGCAGTGGCAAAGAAATATATCGTTTTTTCCTCTGAAAGTTCAACACAATGCAACCTTCCAAAATAGAATTCTGACATCAAGAATTCCGTCTATAGTACATTTGAGTGCACCTGTCATTTTCTCAGTCTCTGTGTATGCATGGAGCAAGATATAGGCTCATGGATTTAAGAATGAGAGGATATCATGAGACAGCAATCTCCACCTACGGCCATACTACCTTGAAAGCGCCCGATCCCGTCAGATCTCGGAAGCTAAGCAGGGTGAGGCTTGATTAGTACTGGGTTGGGAGACTGCCTGGGAATACCAGGTGCTGTAGGGGTTTTTATTTTTCGCTTCCCTAATGAAAATATACATGGCATTCCTCGCAGCAAATGAAAATGTTTCATTTCTTGCTACTTTTTTCCCGCAGTGGCAAAGAAATCTATCGTTTTTTCCTCTGAAAGTTCAACACAATGCAACCTTCCAAAATAGAATTCTGACATCAAGAATTCCGTCTATAGTACATTTGAGTGCACCTGTCATTTTCTCAGTCTCTGTGTATGCATGGAGCAAGATATAGGCTCATGGATTTAAGAATGAGAGGATATCATGAGACAGCAATCTCCACCTACGGCCATACTACCTTGAAAGCGCCCGATCCCGTCAGAGCTCGGAAGCTAAGCAGGGTGAGGCTTGATTAGTACTGGGTTGGGAGACTGCCTGGGAATACCAGGTGCTTTGGGTGTTTTTATTTTTTGCTTCCCTAATGAAAATATACATGGCATTCCTTGCAGCAAATGAAAATGTTTCATTTTTTACTACTTTTTTCCCGCAGTGGCAAAGAAATATATCGTTTTTTCCTCAGAAAGTTCAACACAATGCAACCTTCCAAAATAGAATTCTGACATCAAGAATTCCGTCTATAGTACATTTGAGTGCACCTGTCATTTTCTCTGTGTATGCATGGTGCAAGATATAGGCTCATGGATTTAAGAATGAGAGGATATCATGAGACAGCAATCTCCACCTACGGCCATACTACCTTGAAAGCGCCCGATCCCGTCAGATCTCGGAAGCTAAGCAGGGTGAGGCTTGATTAGTACTGGGTTGGGAGACTGCCTGGGAATACCAGGTGCTGTAGGGGTTTTTATTTTTCGCTTCCCTAATGAAAATATACATGGCATTCCTCGCAGCAAATGAAAATGTTTCATTTCTTGCTACTTTTTTCCCGGAGTGGCAAAGAAATATATTGTTTTTTCCTCTGAAAGTTCAACACAATGCAACCTTCCAAAATAGAATTCTGACATCAAGAATTCCGTCTATAGTATATTTGAGTGCACCTGTCATTTTCTCAGTCTCTGATTTAATTTCTCCATTTAAGGTAATTCTTCAAGAATGTATTTTTTTAACGGTCACAATAATACACTTATGCCTCCCATGTCATTTAGAAATATATCATACAGGCCTCAGAACACTCAGCATGTTATATGGTGAGCTTGTGGCTCACAGAGTTGGGGTGTGCAGTGTTCAAGCTGATACTTGGAAGAGATAGTGAGTTCAAATCCAAACAGGAGGAGGTTGAATATAGGCACCTCTGAAATTTTTTACTACTTTTTTCCCGCAGTGGCAAAGAAATCTATCGTTTTTTCCTCTGAAAGTTCAACACAATGCAACCTTCCAAAATAGAATTCTGACATCAAGAATTCCGTCTATAGTACATTTGAGTGCACCTGTCATTTTCTCAGTCTCTGTGTATGCATGGAGCAAGATATAGGCTCATGGATTTAAGAATGAGAGGATATCATGAGACAGCAATCTCCACCTACGGCCATACTACCTTGACAGCGCCCGATCCCGTCAGATCTCGGAAGCTAAGCAGGGTGAGGCTTGATTAGTACTGGGTTGGGAGACTGCCTGGGAATACCAGGTGCTGTAGGGGTTTTTATTTTTCGCTTCCCTAATGAAAATATACATGGCATTCCTCGCAGCAAATGAAAATGTTTCATTTCTTGCTACTTTTTTCCCGCAGTGGCAAAGAAATATATCGTTTTTTCCTCTGAAAGTTCAACACAATGCAACCTTCCAAAATAGAATTCTGACATCAAGAATTCCGTCTATAGTACATTTGAGTGCACCTGTCATTTTCTCAGTCTCTGTGTATGCATGGAGCAAGATATAGGCTCATGGATTTAAGAATGAGAGGATATCATGAGACAGCAATCTCCACCTACGGCCATACTACCTTGAAAGCGCCCGATCCCGTCAGATCTCGGAAGCTAAGCAGGGTGAGGCTTGATTAGTACTGGGTTGGGAGACTGCCTGGGAATACCAGGTGCTGTGAGTGTTTTTATTTTTTGCTTCACTAATGAAAATATACATGGCATTCCTTGCAGCAAATGAAAATGTTTCATTTTTTACTACTTTTTTCCCGCAGTGGCAAAGAAATATATCGTTTTTTCCTCTGAAAGTTCAACACAATGCAACCTTCCAAAATAGAATTCTGACATCAAGAATTCCGTCTATAGTACATTTGAGTGCACCTGTCATTTTCTCAGTCTCTGTGTATGCATGGAGCAAGATATAGGCTCATGGATTTAAGAATGAGAGGATATCATGAGACAGCAATCTCCACCTACGGCCATACTACCTTGACAGCGCCCGATCCCGTCAGATCTCGGAAGCTAAGCAGGGTGAGGCTTGATTAGTACTGGGTTGGGAGACTGCCTGGGAATACCAGGTGCTGTAGGGGTTTTTATTTTTCGCTTCCCTAATGAAAATATACATGGCATTCCTCGCAGCAAATGAAAATGTTTCATTTCTTGCTACTTTTTTCCCGCAGTGGCAAAGAAATCTATCGTTTTTTCCTCTGAAAGTTCAACACAATGCAACCTTCCAAAATAGAATTCTGACATCAAGAATTCCGTCTATAGTACATTTGAGTGCACCTGTCATTTTCTCAGTCTCTGTGTATGCATGGAGCAAGATATAGGCTCATGGATTTAAGAATGAGAGGATATCATGAGACAGCAATCTCCACCTACGGCCATACTACCTTGAAAGCGCCCGATCCCGTCAGATCTCGGAAGCTAAGCAGGGTGAGGCTTGATTAGTACTGGGTTGGGAGACTGCCTGGGAATACCAGGTGCTGTGGGTGTTTTTATTTTTTGCTTCCCTAATGAAAATATACATGGCATTCCTTGCAGCAAATGAAAATGTTTCATTTTTTACTACTTTTTTCCCGCAGTGGCAAAGAAATATATCGTTTTTTCCTCAGAAAGTTCAACACAATGCAACCTTCCAAAATAGAATTCTGACATCAAGAATTCCGTCTATAGTACATTTGAGTGCACCTGTCATTTTCTCAGTCTCTGTGTATGCATGGAGCAAGATATAGGCTCATGGATTTAAGAATGAGAGGATATCATGAGACAGCAATCTCCACCTACGGCCATACTACCTTGACAGCGCCCGATCCCGTCAGATCTCGGAAGCTAAGCAGGGTGAGGCTTGATTAGTACTGGGTTGGGAGACTGCCTGGGAATACCAGGTGCTGTAGGGGTTTTTATTTTTCGCTTCCCTAATGAAAATATACATGGCATTCCTCGCAGCAAATGAAAATGTTTCATTTCTTGCTACTTTTTTCCCGCAGTGGCAAAGAAATATATCGTTTTTTCCTCTGAAAGTTCAACACAATGCAACCTTCCAAAATAGAATTCTGACATCAAGAATTCCGTCTATAGTACATTTGAGTGCACCTGTCATTTTCTCAGTCTCTGTGTATGCATGGAGCAAGATATAGGCTCATGGATTTAAGAATGAGAGGATATCATGAGACAGCAATCTCCACCTACGGCCATACTACCTTGAAAGCGCCCGATCCCGTCAGATCTCGGAAGCTAAGCAGGGTGAGGCTTGATTAGTACTGGGTTGGGAGACTGCCTGGGAATACCAGGTGCTGTGAGTGTTTTTATTTTTTGCTTCACTAATGAAAATATACATGGCATTCCTTGCAGCAAATGAAAATGTTTCATTTTTTACTACTTTTTTCCCGCAGTGGCAAAGAAATATATCGTTTTTTCCTCTGAAAGTTCAACACAATGCAACCTTCCAAAATAGAATTCTGACATCAAGAATTCCGTCTATAGTACATTTGAGTGCACCTGTCATTTTCTCAGTCTCTGTGTATGCATGGAGCAAGATATAGGCTCATGGATTTAAGAATGAGAGGATATCATGAGACAGCAATCTCCACCTACGGCCATACTACCTTGACAGCGCCCGATCCCGTCAGATCTCGGAAGCTAAGCAGGGTGAGGCTTGATTAGTACTGGGTTGGGAGACTGCCTGGGAATACCAGGTGCTGTAGGGGTTTTTATTTTTCGCTTCCCTAATGAAAATATACATGGCATTCCTCGCAGCAAATGAAAATGTTTCATTTCTTGCTACTTTTTTCCCGCAGTGGCAAAGAAATCTATCGTTTTTTCCTCTGAAAGTTCAACACAATGCAACCTTCCAAAATAGAATTCTGACATCAAGAATTCCGTCTATAGTACATTTGAGTGCACCTGTCATTTTCTCAGTCTCTGTGTATGCATGGAGCAAGATATAGGCTCATGGATTTAAGAATGAGAGGATATCATGAGACAGCAATCTCCACCTACGGCCATACTACCTTGAAAGCGCCCGATCCCGTCAGATCTCGGAAGCTAAGCAGGGTGAGGCTTGATTAGTACTGGGTTGGGAGACTGCCTGGGAATACCAGGTGCTGTGGGTGTTTTTATTTTTTGCTTCCCTAATGAAAATATACATGGCATTCCTTGCAGCAAATGAAAATGTTTCATTTTTTACTACTTTTTTCCCGCAGTGGCAAAGAAATATATCGTTTTTTCCTCAGAAAGTTCAACACAATGCAACCTTCCAAAATAGAATTCTGACATCAAGAATTCCGTCTATAGTACATTTGAGTGCACCTGTCATTTTCTCAGTCTCTGTGTATGCATGGAGCAAGATATAGGCTCATGGATTTAAGAATGAGAGGATATCATGAGACAGCAATCTCCACCTACGGCCATACTACCTTGAAAGCGCCCGATCCCGTCAGATCTCGGAAGCTAAGCAGGGTGAGGCTTGATTAGTACTGGGTTGGGAGACTGCCTGGGAATACCAGGTGCTGTAGGGGTTTTTATTTTTCGCTTCCCTAATGAAAATATACATGGCATTCCTCGCAGCAAATGAAAATGTTTCATTTCTTGCTACTTTTTTCCCGCAGTGGCAAAGAAATCTATCGTTTTTTCCTCTGAAAGTTCAACACAATGCAACCTTCCAAAATAGAATTCTGACATCAAGAATTCCGTCTATAGTACATTTGAGTGCACCTGTCATTTTCTCAGTCTCTGTGTATGCATGGAGCAAGATATAGGCTCATGGATTTAAGAATGAGAGGATATCATGAGACAGCAATCTCCACCTACGGCCATACTACCTTGAAAGCGCCCGATCCCGTCAGATCTCGGAAGCTAAGCAGGGTGAGGCTTGATTAGTACTGGGTTGGGAGACTGCCTGGGAATACCAGGTGCTGTGGGTGTTTTTATTTTTTGCTTCCCTAATGAAAATATACATGGCATTCCTTGCAGCAAATGAAAATGTTTCATTTTTTACTACTTTTTTCCCGCAGTGGCAAAGAAATATATCGTTTTTTCCTCAGAAAGTTCAACACAATGCAACCTTCCAAAATAGAATTCTGACATCAAGAATTCCGTCTATAGTACATTTGAGTGCACCTGTCATTTTCTCAGTCTCTGTGTATGCATGGAGCAAGATATAGGCTCATGGATTTAAGAATGAGAGGATATCATGAGACAGCAATCTCCACCTACGGCCATACTACCTTGAAAGCGCCCGATCCCGTCAGATCTCGGAAGCTAAGCAGGGTGAGGCTTGATTAGTACTGGGTTGGGAGACTGCCTGGGAATACCAGGTGCTGTAGGGGTTTTTATTTTTCGCTTCCCTAATGAAAATATACATGGCATTCCTCGCAGCAAATGAAAATGTTTCATTTCTTGCTACTTTTTTCCCGCAGTGGCAAAGAAATCTATCGTTTTTTCCTCTGAAAGTTCAACACAATGCAACCTTCCAAAATAGAATTCTGACATCAAGAATTCCGTCTATAGTACATTTGAGTGCACCTGTCATTTTCTCAGTCTCTGTGTATGCATGGAGCAAGATATAGGCTCATGGATTTAAGAATGAGAGGATATCATGAGACAGCAATCTCCACCTACGGCCATACTACCTTGACAGCGCCCGATCCCGTCAGATCTCGGAAGCTAAGCAGGGTGAGGCTTGATTAGTACTGGGTTGGGAGACTGCCTGGGAATACCAGGTGCTGTAGGGGTTTTTATTTTTCGCTTCCCTAATGAAAATATACATGGCATTCCTTGCAGCAAATGAAAATGTTTCATTTTTTACTACTTTTTTCCCGCAGTGGCAAAGAAATCTATCGTTTTTTCCTCTGAAAGTTCAACACAATGCAACCTTCCAAAATAGAATTCTGACATCAAGAATTCCGTCTATAGTACATTTGAGTGCACCTGTCATTTTCTCAGTCTCTGTGTATGCATGGAGCAAGATATAGGCTCATGGATTTAAGAATGAGAGGATATCATGAGACAGCAATCTCCACCTACGGCCATACTACCTTGACAGCGCCCGATCCCGTCAGATCTCGGAAGCTAAGCAGGGTGAGGCTTGATTAGTACTGGGTTGGGAGACTGCCTGGGAATACCAGGTGCTGTAGGGGTTTTTATTTTTCGCTTCCCTAATGAAAATATACATGGCATTCCTCGCAGCAAATGAAAATGTTTCATTTCTTGCTACTTTTTTCCCGCAGTGGCAAAGAAATCTATCGTTTTTTCCTCTGAAAGTTCAACACAATGCAACCTTCCAAAATAGAATTCTGACATCAAGAATTCCGTCTATAGTACATTTGAGTGCACCTGTCATTTTCTCAGTCTCTGTGTATGCATGGAGCAAGATATAGGCTCATGGATTTAAGAATGAGAGGATATCATGAGACAGCAATCTCCACCTACGGCCATACTACCTTGAAAGCGCCCGATCCCGTCAGATCTCGGAAGCTAAGCAGGGTGAGGCTTGATTAGTACTGGGTTGGGAGACTGCCTGGGAATACCAGGTGCTGTGGGTGTTTTTATTTTTTGCTTCCCTAATGAAAATATACATGGCATTCCTTGCAGCAAATGAAAATGTTTCATTTTTTACTACTTTTTTCCCGCAGTGGCAAAGAAATATATCGTTTTTTCCTCAGAAAGTTCAACACAATGCAACCTTCCAAAATAGAATTCTGACATCAAGAATTCCGTCTATAGTACATTTGAGTGCACCTGTCATTTTCTCAGTCTCTGTGTATGCATGGAGCAAGATATAGGCTCATGGATTTAAGAATGAGAGGATATCATGAGACAGCAATCTCCACCTACGGCCATACTACCTTGAAAGCGCCCGATCCCGTCAGATCTCGGAAGCTAAGCAGGGTGAGGCTTGATTAGTACTGGGTTGGGAGACTGCCTGGGAATACCAGGTGCTGTAGGGGTTTTTATTTTTCGCTTCCCTAATGAAAATATACATGGCATTCCTCGCAGCAAATGAAAATGTTTCATTTCTTGCTACTTTTTTCCCGCAGTGGCAAAGAAATCTATCGTTTTTTCCTCTGAAAGTTCAACACAATGCAACCTTCCAAAATAGAATTCTGACATCAAGAATTCCGTCTATAGTACATTTGAGTGCACCTGTCATTTTCTCAGTCTCTGTGTATGCATGGAGCAAGATATAGGCTCATGGATTTAAGAATGAGAGGATATCATGAGACAGCAATCTCCACCTACGGCCATACTACCTTGAAAGCGCCCGATCCCGTCAGATCTCGGAAGCTAAGCAGGGTGAGGCTTGATTAGTACTGGGTTGGGAGACTGCCTGGGAATACCAGGTGCTGTGGGTGTTTTTATTTTTTGCTTCCCTAATGAAAATATACATGGCATTCCTTGCAGCAAATGAAAATGTTTCATTTTTTACTACTTTTTTCCCGCAGTGGCAAAGAAATATATCGTTTTTTCCTCAGAAAGTTCAACACAATGCAACCTTCCAAAATAGAATTCTGACATCAAGAATTCCGTCTATAGTACATTTGAGTGCACCTGTCATTTTCTCAGTCTCTGTGTATGCATGGAGCAAGATATAGGCTCATGGATTTAAGAATGAGAGGATATCATGAGACAGCAATCTCCACCTACGGCCATACTACCTTGAAAGCGCCCGATCCCGTCAGATCTCGGAAGCTAAGCAGGGTGAGGCTTGATTAGTACTGGGTTGGGAGACTGCCTGGGAATACCAGGTGCTGTGGGTGTTTTTATTTTTTGCTTCCCTAATGAAAATATACATGGCATTCCTTGCAGCAAATGAAAATGTTTCATTTTTTACTACTTTTTTCCCGCAGTGGCAAAGAAATATATCGTTTTTTCCTCAGAAAGTTCAACACAATGCAACCTTCCAAAATAGAATTCTGACATCAAGAATTCCGTCTATAGTACATTTGAGTGCACCTGTCATTTTCTCAGTCTCTGTGTATGCATGGAGCAAGATATAGGCTCATGGATTTAAGAATGAGAGGATATCATGAGACAGCAATCTCCACCTACGGCCATACTACCTTGAAAGCGCCCGATCCCGTCAGATCTCGGAAGCTAAGCAGGGTGAGGCTTGATTAGTACTGGGTTGGGAGACTGCCTGGGAATACCAGGTGCTGTAGGGGTTTTTATTTTTCGCTTCCCTAATGAAAATATACATGGCATTCCTCGCAGCAAATGAAAATGTTTCATTTCTTGCTACTTTTTTCCCGCAGTGGCAAAGAAATCTATCGTTTTTTCCTCTGAAAGTTCAACACAATGCAACCTTCCAAAATAGAATTCTGACATCAAGAATTCCGTCTATAGTACATTTGAGTGCACCTGTCATTTTCTCAGTCTCTGTGTATGCATGGAGCAAGATATAGGCTCATGGATTTAAGAATGAGAGGATATCATGAGACAGCAATCTCCACCTACGGCCATACTACCTTGAAAGCGCCCGATCCCGTCAGATCTCGGAAGCTAAGCAGGGTGAGGCTTGATTAGTACTGGGTTGGGAGACTGCCTGGGAATACCAGGTGCTGTGGGTGTTTTTATTTTTTGCTTCCCTAATGAAAATATACATGGCATTCCTTGCAGCAAATGAAAATGTTTCATTTTTTACTACTTTTTTCCCGCAGTGGCAAAGAAATATATCGTTTTTTCCTCAGAAAGTTCAACACAATGCAACCTTCCAAAATAGAATTCTGACATCAAGAATTCCGTCTATAGTACATTTGAGTGCACCTGTCATTTTCTCAGTCTCTGTGTATGCATGGAGCAAGATATAGGCTCATGGATTTAAGAATGAGAGGATATCATGAGACAGCAATCTCCACCTACGGCCATACTACCTTGAAAGCGCCCGATCCCGTCAGATCTCGGAAGCTAAGCAGGGTGAGGCTTGATTAGTACTGGGTTGGGAGACTGCCTGGGAATACCAGGTGCTGTAGGGGTTTTTATTTTTCGCTTCCCTAATGAAAATATACATGGCATTCCTCGCAGCAAATGAAAATGTTTCATTTCTTGCTACTTTTTTCCCGCAGTGGCAAAGAAATCTATCGTTTTTTCCTCTGAAAGTTCAACACAATGCAACCTTCCAAAATAGAATTCTGACATCAAGAATTCCGTCTATAGTACATTTGAGTGCACCTGTCATTTTCTCAGTCTCTGTGTATGCATGGAGCAAGATATAGGCTCATGGATTTAAGAATGAGAGGATATCATGAGACAGCAATCTCCACCTACGGCCATACTACCTTGACAGCGCCCGATCCCGTCAGATCTCGGAAGCTAAGCAGGGTGAGGCTTGATTAGTACTGGGTTGGGAGACTGCCTGGGAATACCAGGTGCTGTAGGGGTTTTTATTTTTCGCTTCCCTAATGAAAATATACATGGCATTCCTTGCAGCAAATGAAAATGTTTCATTTTTTACTACTTTTTTCCCGCAGTGGCAAAGAAATCTATCGTTTTTTCCTCTGAAAGTTCAACACAATGCAACCTTCCAAAATAGAATTCTGACATCAAGAATTCCGTCTATAGTACATTTGAGTGCACCTGTCATTTTCACAGTCTCTGTGTATGCATGGAGCAAGATATAGGCTCATGGATTTAAGAATGAGAGGATATCATGAGACAGCAATCTCCACCTACGGCCATACTACCTTGACAGCGCCCGATCCCGTCAGATCTCGGAAGCTAAGCAGGGTGAGGCTTGATTAGTACTGGGTTGGGAGACTGCCTGGGAATACCAGGTGCTGTAGGGGTTTTTATTTTTCGCTTCCCTAATGAAAATATACATGGCATTCCTCGCAGCAAATGAAAATGTTTCATTTCTTGCTACTTTTTTCCCGCAGTGGCAAAGAAATATATCGTTTTTTCCTCTGAAAGTTCAACACAATGCAACCTTCCAAAATAGAATTCTGACATCAAGAATTCCGTCTATAGTACATTTGAGTGCACCTGTCATTTTCTCAGTCTCTGTGTATGCATGGAGCAAGATATAGGCTCATGGATTTAAGAATGAGAGGATATCATGAGACAGCAATCTCCACCTACGGCCATACTACCTTGACAGCGCCCGATCCCGTCAGATCTCGGAAGCTAAGCAGGGTGAGGCTTGATTAGTACTGGGTTGGGAGACTGCCTGGGAATACCAGGTGCTGTAGGGGTTTTTATTTTTCGCTTCCCTAATGAAAATATACATGGCATTCCTCGCAGCAAATGAAAATGTTTCATTTCTTGCTACTTTTTTCCCGCAGTGGCAAAGAAATATATCGTTTTTTCCTCTGAAAGTTCAACACAATGCAACCTTCCAAAATAGAATTCTGACATCAAGAATTCCGTCTATAGTACATTTGAGTGCACCTGTCATTTTCTCAGTCTCTGTGTATGCATGGAGCAAGATATAGGCTCATGGATTTAAGAATGAGAGGATATCATGAGACAGCAATCTCCACCTACGGCCATACTACCTTGAAAGCGCCCGATCCCGTCAGATCTCGGAAGCTAAGCAGGGTGAGGCTTGATTAGTACTGGGTTGGGAGACTGCCTGGGAATACCAGGTGCTGTGAGTGTTTTTATTTTTTGCTTCACTAATGAAAATATACATGGCATTCCTTGCAGCAAATGAAAATGTTTCATTTTTTACTACTTTTTTCCCGCAGTGGCAAAGAAATATATCGTTTTTTCCTCTGAAAGTTCAACACAATGCAACCTTCCAAAATAGAATTCTGACATCAAGAATTCCGTCTATAGTACATTTGAGTGCACCTGTCATTTTCTCAGTCTCTGTGTATGCATGGAGCAAGATATAGGCTCATGGATTTAAGAATGAGAGGATATCATGAGACAGCAATCTCCACCTACGGCCATACTACCTTGACAGCGCCCGATCCCGTCAGATCTCGGAAGCTAAGCAGGGTGAGGCTTGATTAGTACTGGGTTGGGAGACTGCCTGGGAATACCAGGTGCTGTAGGGGTTTTTATTTTTCGCTTCCCTAATGAAAATATACATGGCATTCCTCGCAGCAAATGAAAATGTTTCATTTCTTGCTACTTTTTTCCCGCAGTGGCAAAGAAATCTATCGTTTTTTCCTCTGAAAGTTCAACACAATGCAACCTTCCAAAATAGAATTCTGACATCAAGAATTCCGTCTATAGTACATTTGAGTGCACCTGTCATTTTCTCAGTCTCTGTGTATGCATGGAGCAAGATATAGGCTCATGGATTTAAGAATGAGAGGATATCATGAGACAGCAATCTCCACCTACGGCCATACTACCTTGAAAGCGCCCGATCCCGTCAGATCTCGGAAGCTAAGCAGGGTGAGGCTTGATTAGTACTGGGTTGGGAGACTGCCTGGGAATACCAGGTGCTGTGGGTGTTTTTATTTTTTGCTTCCCTAATGAAAATATACATGGCATTCCTTGCAGCAAATGAAAATGTTTCATTTTTTACTACTTTTTTCCCGCAGTGGCAAAGAAATATATCGTTTTTTCCTCAGAAAGTTCAACACAATGCAACCTTCCAAAATAGAATTCTGACATCAAGAATTCCGTCTATAGTACATTTGAGTGCACCTGTCATTTTCTCAGTCTCTGTGTATGCATGGAGCAAGATATAGGCTCATGGATTTAAGAATGAGAGGATATCATGAGACAGCAATCTCCACCTACGGCCATACTACCTTGAAAGCGCCCGATCCCGTCAGATCTCGGAAGCTAAGCAGGGTGAGGCTTGATTAGTACTGGGTTGGGAGACTGCCTGGGAATACCAGGTGCTGTAGGGGTTTTTATTTTTCGCTTCCCTAATGAAAATATACATGGCATTCCTCGCAGCAAATGAAAATGTTTCATTTCTTGCTACTTTTTTCCCGCAGTGGCAAAGAAATCTATCGTTTTTTCCTCTGAAAGTTCAACACAATGCAACCTTCCAAAATAGAATTCTGACATCAAGAATTCCGTCTATAGTACATTTGAGTGCACCTGTCATTTTCTCAGTCTCTGTGTATGCATGGAGCAAGATATAGGCTCATGGATTTAAGAATGAGAGGATATCATGAGACAGCAATCTCCACCTACGGCCATACTACCTTGAAAGCGCCCGATCCCGTCAGATCTCGGAAGCTAAGCAGGGTGAGGCTTGATTAGTACTGGGTTGGGAGACTGCCTGGGAATACCAGGTGCTGTGGGTGTTTTTATTTTTTGCTTCCCTAATGAAAATATACATGGCATTCCTTGCAGCAAATGAAAATGTTTCATTTTTTACTACTTTTTTCCCGCAGTGGCAAAGAAATATATCGTTTTTTCCTCAGAAAGTTCAACACAATGCAACCTTCCAAAATAGAATTCTGACATCAAGAATTCCGTCTATAGTACATTTGAGTGCACCTGTCATTTTCTCAGTCTCTGTGTATGCATGGAGCAAGATATAGGCTCATGGATTTAAGAATGAGAGGATATCATGAGACAGCAATCTCCACCTACGGCCATACTACCTTGAAAGCGCCCGATCCCGTCAGATCTCGGAAGCTAAGCAGGGTGAGGCTTGATTAGTACTGGGTTGGGAGACTGCCTGGGAATACCAGGTGCTGTAGGGGTTTTTATTTTTCGCTTCCCTAATGAAAATATACATGGCATTCCTCGCAGCAAATGAAAATGTTTCATTTCTTGCTACTTTTTTCCCGCAGTGGCAAAGAAATCTATCGTTTTTTCCTCTGAAAGTTCAACACAATGCAACCTTCCAAAATAGAATTCTGACATCAAGAATTCCGTCTATAGTACATTTGAGTGCACCTGTCATTTTCTCAGTCTCTGTGTATGCATGGAGCAAGATATAGGCTCATGGATTTAAGAATGAGAGGATATCATGAGACAGCAATCTCCACCTACGGCCATACTACCTTGACAGCGCCCGATCCCGTCAGATCTCGGAAGCTAAGCAGGGTGAGGCTTGATTAGTACTGGGTTGGGAGACTGCCTGGGAATACCAGGTGCTGTAGGGGTTTTTATTTTTCGCTTCCCTAATGAAAATATACATGGCATTCCTTGCAGCAAATGAAAATGTTTCATTTTTTACTACTTTTTTCCCGCAGTGGCAAAGAAATCTATCGTTTTTTCCTCTGAAAGTTCAACACAATGCAACCTTCCAAAATAGAATTCTGACATCAAGAATTCCGTCTATAGTACATTTGAGTGCACCTGTCATTTTCACAGTCTCTGTGTATGCATGGAGCAAGATATAGGCTCATGGATTTAAGAATGAGAGGATATCATGAGACAGCAATCTCCACCTACGGCCATACTACCTTGACAGCGCCCGATCCCGTCAGATCTCGGAAGCTAAGCAGGGTGAGGCTTGATTAGTACTGGGTTGGGAGACTGCCTGGGAATACCAGGTGCTGTAGGGGTTTTTATTTTTCGCTTCCCTAATGAAAATATACATGGCATTCCTCGCAGCAAATGAAAATGTTTCATTTCTTGCTACTTTTTTCCCGCAGTGGCAAAGAAATATATCGTTTTTTCCTCTGAAAGTTCAACACAATGCAACCTTCCAAAATAGAATTCTGACATCAAGAATTCCGTCTATAGTACATTTGAGTGCACCTGTCATTTTCTCAGTCTCTGTGTATGCATGGAGCAAGATATAGGCTCATGGATTTAAGAATGAGAGGATATCATGAGACAGCAATCTCCACCTACGGCCATACTACCTTGAAAGCGCCCGATCCCGTCAGATCTCGGAAGCTAAGCAGGGTGAGGCTTGATTAGTACTGGGTTGGGAGACTGCCTGGGAATACCAGGTGCTGTGGGTGTTTTTATTTTTTGCTTCCCTAATGAAAATATACATGGCATTCCTTGCAGCAAATGAAAATGTTTCATTTTTTACTACTTTTTTCCCGCAGTGGCAAAGAAATCTATCGTTTTTTCCTCTGAAAGTTCAACACAATGCAACCTTCCAAAATAGAATTCTGACATCAAGAATTCCGTCTATAGTACATTTGAGTGCACCTGTCATTTTCTCAGTCTCTGTGTATGCATGGAGCAAGATATAGGCTCATGGATTTAAGAATGAGAGGATATCATGAGACAGCAATCTCCACCTACGGCCATACTACCTTGAAAGCGCCCGATCCCGTCAGATCTCGGAAGCTAAGCAGGGTGAGGCTTGATTAGTACTGGGTTGGGAGACTGCCTGGGAATACCAGGTGCTGTGAGTGTTTTTATTTTTTGCTTCACTAATGAAAATATACATGGCATTCCTTGCAGCAAATGAAAATGTTTCATTTTTTACTACTTTTTTCCCGCAGTGGCAAAGAAATATATCGTTTTTTCCTCAGAAAGTTCAACACAATGCAACCTTCCAAAATAGAATTCTGACATCAAGAATTCCGTCTATAGTACATTTGAGTGCACCTGTCATTTTCTCAGTCTCTGTGTATGCATGGAGCAAGATATAGGCTCATGGATTTAAGAATGAGAGGATATCATGAGACAGCAATCTCCACCTACGGCCATACTACCTTGACAGCGCCCGATCCCGTCAGATCTCGGAAGCTAAGCAGGGTGAGGCTTGATTAGTACTGGGTTGGGAGACTGCCTGGGAATACCAGGTGCTGTAGGGGTTTTTATTTTTCGCTTCCCTAATGAAAATATACATGGCATTCCTCGCAGCAAATGAAAATGTTTCATTTCTTGCTACTTTTTTCCCGCAGTGGCAAAGAAATCTATCGTTTTTTCCTCTGAAAGTTCAACACAATGCAACCTTCCAAAATAGAATTCTGACATCAAGAATTCCGTCTATAGTACATTTGAGTGCACCTGTCATTTTCTCAGTCTCTGTGTATGCATGGAGCAAGATATAGGCTCATGGATTTAAGAATGAGAGGATATCATGAGACAGCAATCTCCACCTACGGCCATACTACCTTGAAAGCGCCCGATCCCGTCAGATCTCGGAAGCTAAGCAGGGTGAGGCTTGATTAGTACTGGGTTGGGAGACTGCCTGGGAATACCAGGTGCTGTGGGTGTTTTTATTTTTTGCTTCCCTAATGAAAATATACATGGCATTCCTTGCAGCAAATGAAAATGTTTCATTTTTTACTACTTTTTTCCCGCAGTGGCAAAGAAATATATCGTTTTTTCCTCAGAAAGTTCAACACAATGCAACCTTCCAAAATAGAATTCTGACATCAAGAATTCCGTCTATAGTACATTTGAGTGCACCTGTCATTTTCTCAGTCTCTGTGTATGCATGGAGCAAGATATAGGCTCATGGATTTAAGAATGAGAGGATATCATGAGACAGCAATCTCCACCTACGGCCATACTACCTTGAAAGCGCCCGATCCCGTCAGATCTCGGAAGCTAAGCAGGGTGAGGCTTGATTAGTACTGGGTTGGGAGACTGCCTGGGAATACCAGGTGCTGTAGGGGTTTTTATTTTTCGCTTCCCTAATGAAAATATACATGGCATTCCTCGCAGCAAATGAAAATGTTTCATTTCTTGCTACTTTTTTCCCGCAGTGGCAAAGAAATCTATCGTTTTTTCCTCTGAAAGTTCAACACAATGCAACCTTCCAAAATAGAATTCTGACATCAAGAATTCCGTCTATAGTACATTTGAGTGCACCTGTCATTTTCTCAGTCTCTGTGTATGCATGGAGCAAGATATAGGCTCATGGATTTAAGAATGAGAGGATATCATGAGACAGCAATCTCCACCTACGGCCATACTACCTTGACAGCGCCCGATCCCGTCAGATCTCGGAAGCTAAGCAGGGTGAGGCTTGATTAGTACTGGGTTGGGAGACTGCCTGGGAATACCAGGTGCTGTAGGGGTTTTTATTTTTCGCTTCCCTAATGAAAATATACATGGCATTCCTTGCAGCAAATGAAAATGTTTCATTTTTTACTACTTTTTTCCCGCAGTGGCAAAGAAATCTATCGTTTTTTCCTCTGAAAGTTCAACACAATGCAACCTTCCAAAATAGAATTCTGACATCAAGAATTCCGTCTATAGTACATTTGAGTGCACCTGTCATTTTCTCAGTCTCTGTGTATGCATGGAGCAAGATATAGGCTCATGGATTTAAGAATGAGAGGATATCATGAGACAGCAATCTCCACCTACGGCCATACTACCTTGACAGCGCCCGATCCCGTCAGATCTCGGAAGCTAAGCAGGGTGAGGCTTGATTAGTACTGGGTTGGGAGACTGCCTGGGAATACCAGGTGCTGTAGGGGTTTTTATTTTTCGCTTCCCTAATGAAAATATACATGGCATTCCTCGCAGCAAATGAAAATGTTTCATTTCTTGCTACTTTTTTCCCGCAGTGGCAAAGAAATATATCGTTTTTTCCTCTGAAAGTTCAACACAATGCAACCTTCCAAAATAGAATTCTGACATCAAGAATTCCGTCTATAGTACATTTGAGTGCACCTGTCATTTTCTCAGTCTCTGTGTATGCATGGAGCAAGATATAGGCTCATGGATTTAAGAATGAGAGGATATCATGAGACAGCAATCTCCACCTACGGCCATACTACCTTGAAAGCGCCCGATCCCGTCAGATCTCGGAAGCTAAGCAGGGTGAGGCTTGATTAGTACTGGGTTGGGAGACTGCCTGGGAATACCAGGTGCTGTAGGGGTTTTTATTTTTCGCTTCCCTAATGAAAATATACATGGCATTCCTCGCAGCAAATGAAAATGTTTCATTTTTTACTACTTTTTTCCCGCAGTGGCAAAGAAATCTATCGTTTTTTCCTCTGAAAGTTCAACACAATGCAACCTTCCAAAATAGAATTCTGACATCAAGAATTCCGTCTATAGTACATTTGAGTGCACCTGTCATTTTCTCAGTCTCTGTGTATGCATGGAGCAAGATATAGGCTCATGGATTTAAGAATGAGAGGATATCATGAGACAGCAATCTCCACCTACGGCCATACTACCTTGACAGCGCCCGATCCCGTCAGATCTCGGAAGCTAAGCAGGGTGAGGCTTGATTAGTACTGGGTTGGGAGACTGCCTGGGAATACCAGGTGCTGTAGGGGTTTTTATTTTTCGCTTCCCTAATGAAAATATACATGGCATTCCTTGCAGCAAATGAAAATGTTTCATTTTTTACTACTTTTTTCCCGCAGTGGCAAAGAAATCTATCGTTTTTTCCTCTGAAAGTTCAACACAATGCAACCTTCCAAAATAGAATTCTGACATCAAGAATTCCGTCTATAGTACATTTGAGTGCACCTGTCATTTTCACAGTCTCTGTGTATGCATGGAGCAAGATATAGGCTCATGGATTTAAGAATGAGAGGATATCATGAGACAGCAATCTCCACCTACGGCCATACTACCTTGACAGCGCCCGATCCCGTCAGATCTCGGAAGCTAAGCAGGGTGAGGCTTGATTAGTACTGGGTTGGGAGACTGCCTGGGAATACCAGGTGCTGTAGGGGTTTTTATTTTTCGCTTCCCTAATGAAAATATACATGGCATTCCTCGCAGCAAATGAAAATGTTTCATTTCTTGCTACTTTTTTCCCGCAGTGGCAAAGAAATATATCGTTTTTTCCTCTGAAAGTTCAACACAATGCAACCTTCCAAAATAGAATTCTGACATCAAGAATTCCGTCTATAGTACATTTGAGTGCACCTGTCATTTTCTCAGTCTCTGTGTATGCATGGAGCAAGATATAGGCTCATGGATTTAAGAATGAGAGGATATCATGAGACAGCAATCTCCACCTACGGCCATACTACCTTGAAAGCGCCCGATCCCGTCAGATCTCGGAAGCTAAGCAGGGTGAGGCTTGATTAGTACTGGGTTGGGAGACTGCCTGGGAATACCAGGTGCTGTGGGTGTTTTTATTTTTTGCTTCCCTAATGAAAATATACATGGCATTCCTTGCAGCAAATGAAAATGTTTCATTTTTTACTACTTTTTTCCCGCAGTGGCAAAGAAATCTATCGTTTTTTCCTCTGAAAGTTCAACACAATGCAACCTTCCAAAATAGAATTCTGACATCAAGAATTCCGTCTATAGTACATTTGAGTGCACCTGTCATTTTCTCAGTCTCTGTGTATGCATGGAGCAAGATATAGGCTCATGGATTTAAGAATGAGAGGATATCATGAGACAGCAATCTCCACCTACGGCCATACTACCTTGACAGCGCCCGATCCCGTCAGATCTCGGAAGCTAAGCAGGGTGAGGCTTGATTAGTACTGGGTTGGGAGACTGCCTGGGAATACCAGGTGCTGTAGGGGTTTTTATTTTTCGCTTCCCTAATGAAAATATACATGGCATTCCTCGCAGCAAATGAAAATGTTTCATTTCTTGCTACTTTTTTCCCGCAGTGGCAAAGAAATATATCGTTTTTTCCTCTGAAAGTTCAACACAATGCAACCTTCCAAAATAGAATTCTGACATCAAGAATTCCGTCTATAGTACATTTGAGTGCACCTGTCATTTTCTCAGTCTCTGTGTATGCATGGAGCAAGATATAGGCTCATGGATTTAAGAATGAGAGGATATCATGAGACAGCAATCTCCACCTACGGCCATACTACCTTGAAAGCGCCCGATCCCGTCAGATCTCGGAAGCTAAGCAGGGTGAGGCTTGATTAGTACTGGGTTGGGAGACTGCCTGGGAATACCAGGTGCTGTGAGTGTTTTTATTTTTTGCTTCACTAATGAAAATATACATGGCATTCCTTGCAGCAAATGAAAATGTTTCATTTTTTACTACTTTTTTCCCGCAGTGGCAAAGAAATCTATCGTTTTTTCCTCTGAAAGTTCAACACAATGCAACCTTCCAAAATAGAATTCTGACATCAAGAATTCCGTCTATAGTACATTTGAGTGCACCTGTCATTTTCTCAGTCTCTGTGTATGCATGGAGCAAGATATAGGCTCATGGATTTAAGAATGAGAGGATATCATGAGACAGCAATCTCCACCTACGGCCATACTACCTTGACAGCGCCCGATCCCGTCAGATCTCGGAAGCTAAGCAGGGTGAGGCTTGATTAGTACTGGGTTGGGAGACTGCCTGGGAATACCAGGTGCTGTAGGGGTTTTTATTTTTCGCTTCCCTAATGAAAATATACATGGCATTCCTCGCAGCAAATGAAAATGTTTCATTTCTTGCTACTTTTTTCCCGCAGTGGCAAAGAAATATATCGTTTTTTCCTCTGAAAGTTCAACACAATGCAACCTTCCAAAATAGAATTCTGACATCAAGAATTCCGTCTATAGTACATTTGAGTGCACCTGTCATTTTCTCAGTCTCTGTGTATGCATGGAGCAAGATATAGGCTCATGGATTTAAGAATGAGAGGATATCATGAGACAGCAATCTCCACCTACGGCCATACTACCTTGACAGCGCCCGATCCCGTCAGATCTCGGAAGCTAAGCAGGGTGAGGCTTGATTAGTACTGGGTTGGGAGACTGCCTGGGAATACCAGGTGCTGTAGGGGTTTTTATTTTTCGCTTCCCTAATGAAAATATACATGGCATTCCTCGCAGCAAATGAAAATGTTTCATTTCTTGCTACTTTTTTCCCGCAGTGGCAAAGAAATATATCGTTTTTTCCTCTGAAAGTTCAACACAATGCAACCTTCCAAAATAGAATTCTGACATCAAGAATTCCGTCTATAGTACATTTGAGTGCACCTGTCATTTTCTCAGTCTCTGTGTATGCATGGAGCAAGATATAGGCTCATGGATTTAAGAATGAGAGGATATCATGAGACAGCAATCTCCACCTACGGCCATACTACCTTGAAAGCGCCCGATCCCGTCAGATCTCGGAAGCTAAGCAGGGTGAGGCTTGATTAGTACTGGGTTGGGAGACTGCCTGGGAATACCAGGTGCTGTAGGGGTTTTTATTTTTCGCTTCCCTAATGAAAATATACATGGCATTCCTCGCAGCAAATGAAAATGTTTAATTTCTTGCTACTTTTTTCCCGGAGTGGCAAAGAAATATATTGTTTTTTCCTCTGAAAGTTCAACACAATGCAACCTTCCAAAATAGAATTCTGACATCAAGAATTCCGTCTATAGTATATTTGAGTGCACCTGTCATTTTCTCAGTCTCTGATTTAATTTCTCCATTTAAGGTAATTCTTCAAGAATGTATTTTTTTAACGGTCACAATAATACACTTATGCCTCCCATGTCATTTAGAAATATATCATACAGGCCTCAGAACACTCAGCATGTTATATGGTGAGCTTGTGGCTCACAGAGTTGGGGTGTGCAGTGTTCAAGCTGATACTTGGAAGAGATAGTGAGTTCAAATCCAAACAGGAGGAGGTTGAATATAGGCACCTCTGAAATTTTTTACTACTTTTTTCCCGCAGTGGCAAAGAAATCTATCGTTTTTTCCTCTGAAAGTTCAACACAATGCAACCTTCCAAAATATAATTCTGACATCAAGAATTCCGTCTATAGTACATTTGAGTGCACCTGTCATTTTCTCAGTCTCTGTGTATGCATGGAGCAAGATATAGGCTCATGGATTTAAGAATGAGAGGATATCATGAGACAGCAATCTCCACCTACGGCCATACTACCTTGACAGCGCCCGATCCCGTCAGATCTCGGAAGCTAAGCAGGGTGAGGCTTGATTAGTACTGGGTTGGGAGACTGCCTGGGAATACCAGGTGCTGTAGGGGTTTTTATTTTTCGCTTCCCTAATGAAAATATACATGGCATTCCTCGCAGCAAATGAAAATGTTTCATTTCTTGCTACTTTTTTCCCGCAGTGGCAAAGAAATATATCGTTTTTTCCTCTGAAAGTTCAACACAATGCAACCTTCCAAAATAGAATTCTGACATCAAGAATTCCGTCTATAGTACATTTGAGTGCACCTGTCATTTTCTCAGTCTCTGTGTATGCATGGAGCAAGATATAGGCTCATGGATTTAAGAATGAGAGGATATCATGAGACAGCAATCTCCACCTACGGCCATACTACCTTGACAGCGCCCGATCCCGTCAGATCTCGGAAGCTAAGCAGGGTGAGGCTTGATTAGTACTGGGTTGGGAGACTGCCTGGGAATACCAGGTGCTGTGGGTGTTTTTATTTTTCGCTTCCCTAATGAAAATATACATGGCATTCCTTGCAGCAAATGAAAATGTTTCATTTTTTACTACTTTTTTCCCGCAGTGGCAAAGAAATCTATCGTTTTTTCCTCTGAAAGTTCAACACAATGCAACCTTCCAAAATAGAATTCTGACATCAAGAATTCCGTCTATAGTACATTTGAGTGCACCTGTCATTTTCTCAGTCTCTGTGTATGCATGGAGCAAGATATAGGCTCATGGATTTAAGAATGAGAGGATATCATGAGACAGCAATCTCCACCTACGGCCATACTACCTTGACAGCGCCCGATCCCGTCAGATCTCGGAAGCTAAGCAGGGTGAGGCTTGATTAGTACTGGGTTGGGAGACTGCCTGGGAATACCAGGTGCTGTAGGGGTTTTTATTTTTCGCTTCCCTAATGAAAATATACATGGCATTCCTCGCAGCAAATGAAAATGTTTCATTTCTTGCTACTTTTTTCCCGCAGTGGCAAAGAAATATATCGTTTTTTCCTCTGAAAGTTCAACACAATGCAACCTTCCAAAATAGAATTCTGACATCAAGAATTCCGTCTATAGTACATTTGAGTGCACCTGTCATTTTCTCAGTCTCTGTGTATGCATGGAGCAAGATATAGGCTCATGGATTTAAGAATGAGAGGATATCATGAGACAGCAATCTCCACCTACGGCCATACTACCTTGAAAGCGCCCGATCCCGTCAGATCTCGGAAGCTAAGCAGGGTGAGGCTTGATTAGTACTGGGTTGGGAGACTGCCTGGGAATACCAGGTGCTGTAGGGGTTTTTATTTTTCGCTTCCCTAATGAAAATATACATGGCATTCCTCGCAGCAAATGAAAATGTTTAATTTCTTGCTACTTTTTTCCCGGAGTGGCAAAGAAATATATTGTTTTTTCCTCTGAAAGTTCAACACAATGCAACCTTCCAAAATAGAATTCTGACATCAAGAATTCCGTCTATAGTATATTTGAGTGCACCTGTCATTTTCTCAGTCTCTGATTTAATTTCTCCATTTAAGGTAATTCTTCAAGAATGTATTTTTTTAACGGTCACAATAATACACTTATGCCTCCCATGTCATTTAGAAATATATCATACAGGCCTCAGAACACTCAGCATGTTATATGGTGAGCTTGTGGCTCACAGAGTTGGGGTGTGCAGTGTTCAAGCTGATACTTGGAAGAGATAGTGAGTTCAAATCCAAACAGGAGGAGGTTGAATATAGGCACCTCTGAAATTTTTTACTACTTTTTTCCCGCAGTGGCAAAGAAATCTATCGTTTTTTCCTCTGAAAGTTCAACACAATGCAACCTTCCAAAATAGAATTCTGACATCAAGAATTCCGTCTATAGTACATTTGAGTGCACCTGTCATTTTCTCAGTCTCTGTGTATGCATGGAGCAAGATATAGGCTCATGGATTTAAGAATGAGAGGATATCATGAGACAGCAATCTCCACCTACGGCCATACTACCTTGACAGCGCCCGATCCCGTCAGATCTCGGAAGCTAAGCAGGGTGAGGCTTGATTAGTACTGGGTTGGGAGACTGCCTGGGAATACCAGGTGCTGTGAGTGCTTTTATTTTTTGCTTCACTAATGAAAATATACATGGCATTCCTTGCAGCAAATGAAAATGTTTCATTTTTTACTACTTTTTTCCCGCAGTGGCAAAGAAATATATCGTTTTTTCCTCTGAAAGTTCAACACAATGCAACCTTCCAAAATAGAATTCTGACATCAAGAATTCCGTCTATAGTACATTTGAGTGCACCTGTCATTTTCTCAGTCTCTGTGTATGCATGGAGCAAGATATAGGCTCATGGATTTAAGAATGAGAGGATATCATGAGACAGCAATCTCCACCTACGGCCATACTACCTTGACAGCGCCCGATCCCGTCAGATCTCGGAAGCTAAGCAGGGTGAGGCTTGATTAGTACTGGGTTGGGAGACTGCCTGGGAATACCAGGTGCTGTGGGTGTTTTTATTTTTCGCTTCCCTAATGAAAATATACATGGCATTCCTTGCAGCAAATGAAAATGTTTCATTTTTTACTACTTTTTTCCCGCAGTGGCAAAGAAATCTATCGTTTTTTCCTCTGAAAGTTCAACACAATGCAACCTTCCAAAATAGAATTCTGACATCAAGAATTCCGTCTATAGTACATTTGAGTGCACCTGTCATTTTCTCAGTCTCTGTGTATGCATGGAGCAAGATATAGGCTCATGGATTTAAGAATGAGAGGATATCATGAGACAGCAATCTCCACCTACGGCCATACTACCTTGACAGCGCCCGATCCCGTCAGATCTCGGAAGCTAAGCAGGGTGAGGCTTGATTAGTACTGGGTTGGGAGACTGCCTGGGAATACCAGGTGCTGTAGGGGTTTTTATTTTTCGCTTCCCTAATGAAAATATACATGGCATTCCTCGCAGCAAATGAAAATGTTTCATTTCTTGCTACTTTTTTCCCGCAGTGGCAAAGAAATATATCGTTTTTTCCTCTGAAAGTTCAACACAATGCAACCTTCCAAAATAGAATTCTGACATCAAGAATTCCGTCTATAGTACATTTGAGTGCACCTGTCATTTTCTCAGTCTCTGTGTATGCATGGAGCAAGATATAGGCTCATGGATTTAAGAATGAGAGGATATCATGAGACAGCAATCTCCACCTACGGCCATACTACCTTGAAAGCGCCCGATCCCGTCAGATCTCGGAAGCTAAGCAGGGTGAGGCTTGATTAGTACTGGGTTGGGAGACTGCCTGGGAATACCAGGTGCTGTAGGGGTTTTTATTTTTCGCTTCCCTAATGAAAATATACATGGCATTCCTCGCAGCAAATGAAAATGTTTCATTTCTTGCTACTTTTTTCCCGGAGTGGCAAAGAAATATATTGTTTTTTCCTCTGAAAGTTCAACACAATGCAACCTTCCAAAATAGAATTCTGACATCAAGAATTCCGTCTATAGTATATTTGAGTGCACCTGTCATTTTCTCAGTCTCTGATTTAATTTCTCCATTTAAGGTAATTCTTCAAGAATGTATTTTTTTAACGGTCACAATAATACACTTATGCCTCCCATGTCATTTAGAAATATATCATACAGGCCTCAGAACACTCAGCATGTTATATGGTGAGCTTGTGGCTCACAGAGTTGGGGTGTGCAGTGTTCAAGCTGATACTTGGAAGAGATAGTGAGTTCAAATCCAAACAGGAGGAGGTTGAATATAGGCACCTCTGAAATTTTTTACTACTTTTTTCCCGCAGTGGCAAAGAAATCTATCGTTTTTTCCTCTGAAAGTTCAACACAATGCAACCTTCCAAAATAGAATTCTGACATCAAGAATTCCGTCTATAGTACATTTGAGTGCACCTGTCATTTTCTCAGTCTCTGTGTATGCATGGAGCAAGATATAGGCTCATGGATTTAAGAATGAGAGGATATCATGAGACAGCAATCTCCACCTACGGCCATACTACCTTGACAGCGCCCGATCCCGTCAGATCTCGGAAGCTAAGCAGGGTGAGGCTTGATTAGTACTGGGTTGGGAGACTGCCTGGGAATACCAGGTGCTGTAGGGGTTTTTATTTTTCGCTTCCCTAATGAAAATATACATGGCATTCCTCGCAGCAAATGAAAATGTTTCATTTCTTGCTACTTTTTTCCCGCAGTGGCAAAGAAATATATCGTTTTTTCCTCTGAAAGTTCAACACAATGCAACCTTCCAAAATAGAATTCTGACATCAAGAATTCCGTCTATAGTACATTTGAGTGCACCTGTCATTTTCTCAGTCTCTGTGTATGCATGGAGCAAGATATAGGCTCATGGATTTAAGAATGAGAGGATATCATGAGACAGCAATCTCCACCTACGGCCATACTACCTTGAAAGCGCCCGATCCCGTCAGATCTCGGAAGCTAAGCAGGGTGAGGCTTGATTAGTACTGGGTTGGGAGACTGCCTGGGAATACCAGGTGCTGTAGGGGTTTTTATTTTTCGCTTCCCTAATGAAAATATACATGGCATTCCTCGCAGCAAATGAAAATGTTTCATTTCTTGCTACTTTTTTCCCGGAGTGGCAAAGAAATATATTGTTTTTTCCTCTGAAAGTTCAACACAATGCAACCTTCCAAAATAGAATTCTGACATCAAGAATTCCGTCTATAGTATATTTGAGTGCACCTGTCATTTTCTCAGTCTCTGTGTATGCATGGAGCAAGATATAGGCTCATGGATTTAAGAATGAGAGGATATCATGAGACAGCAATCTCCACCTACGGCCATACTACCTTGAAAGCGCCCGATCCCGTCAGATCTCGGAAGCTAAGCAGGGTGAGGCTTGATTAGTACTGGGTTGGGAGACTGCCTGGGAATACCAGGTGCTGTAGGGGTTTTTATTTTTCGCTTCCCTAATGAAAATATACATGGCATTCCTCGCAGCAAATGAAAATGTTTCATTTCTTGCTACTTTTTTCCCGGAGTGGCAAAGAAATATATTGTTTTTTCCTCTGAAAGTTCAACACAATGCAACCTTCCAAAATAGAATTCTGACATCAAGAATTCCGTCTATAGTATATTTGAGTGCACCTGTCATTTTCTCAGTCTCTGATTTAATTTCTCCATTTAAGGTAATTCTTCAAGAATGTATTTTTTTAACGGTCACAATAATACACTTATGCCTCCCATGTCATTTAGAAATATATCATACAGGCCTCAGAACACTCAGCATGTTATATGGTGAGCTTGTGGCTCACAGAGTTGGGGTGTGCAGTGTTCAAGCTGATACTTGGAAGAGATAGTGAGTTCAAATCCAAACAGGAGGAGGTTGAATATAGGCACCTCTGAAATTTTTTACTACTTTTTTCCCGCAGTGGCAAAGAAATCTATCGTTTTTTCCTCTGAAAGTTCAACACAATGCAACCTTCCAAAATAGAATTCTGACATCAAGAATTCCGTCTATAGTACATTTGAGTGCACCTGTCATTTTCTCAGTCTCTGTGTATGCATGGAGCAAGATATAGGCTCATGGATTTAAGAATGAGAGGATATCATGAGACAGCAATCTCCACCTACGGCCATACTACCTTGACAGCGCCCGATCCCGTCAGATCTCGGAAGCTAAGCAGGGTGAGGCTTGATTAGTACTGGGTTGGGAGACTGCCTGGGAATACCAGGTGCTGTAGGGGTTTTTATTTTTCGCTTCCCTAATGAAAATATACATGGCATTCCTCGCAGCAAATGAAAATGTTTCATTTCTTGCTACTTTTTTCCCGCAGTGGCAAAGAAATATATCGTTTTTTCCTCTGAAAGTTCAACACAATGCAACCTTCCAAAATAGAATTCTGACATCAAGAATTCCGTCTATAGTACATTTGAGTGCACCTGTCATTTTCTCAGTCTCTGTGTATGCATGGAGCAAGATATAGGCTCATGGATTTAAGAATGAGAGGATATCATGAGACAGCAATCTCCACCTACGGCCATACTACCTTGACAGCGCCCGATCCCGTCAGATCTCGGAAGCTAAGCAGGGTGAGGCTTGATTAGTACTGGGTTGGGAGACTGCCTGGGAATACCAGGTGCTGTAGGGGTTTTTATTTTTCGCTTCCCTAATGAAAATATACATGGCATTCCTCGCAGCAAATGAAAATGTTTCATTTCTTGCTACTTTTTTCCCGCAGTGGCAAAGAAATATATCGTTTTTTCCTCTGAAAGTTCAACACAATGCAACCTTCCAAAATAGAATTCTGACATCAAGAATTCCGTCTATAGTACATTTGAGTGCACCTGTCATTTTCTCAGTCTCTGTGTATGCATGGAGCAAGATATAGGCTCATGGATTTAAGAATGAGAGGATATCATGAGACAGCAATCTCCACCTACGGCCATACTACCTTGAAAGCGCCCGATCCCGTCAGATCTCGGAAGCTAAGCAGGGTGAGGCTTGATTAGTACTGGGTTGGGAGACTGCCTGGGAATACCAGGTGCTGTAGGGGTTTTTATTTTTCGCTTCCCTAATGAAAATATACATGGCATTCCTCGCAGCAAATGAAAATGTTTAATTTCTTGCTACTTTTTTCCCGGAGTGGCAAAGAAATATATTGTTTTTTCCTCTGAAAGTTCAACACAATGCAACCTTCCAAAATAGAATTCTGACATCAAGAATTCCGTCTATAGTATATTTGAGTGCACCTGTCATTTTCTCAGTCTCTGATTTAATTTCTCCATTTAAGGTAATTCTTCAAGAATGTATTTTTTTAACGGTCACAATAATACACTTATGCCTCCCATGTCATTTAGAAATATATCATACAGGCCTCAGAACACTCAGCATGTTATATGGTGAGCTTGTGGCTCACAGAGTTGGGGTGTGCAGTGTTCAAGCTGATACTTGGAAGAGATAGTGAGTTCAAATCCAAACAGGAGGAGGTTGAATATAGGCACCTCTGAAATTTTTTACTACTTTTTTCCCGCAGTGGCAAAGAAATCTATCGTTTTTTCCTCTGAAAGTTCAACACAATGCAACCTTCCAAAATAGAATTCTGACATCAAGAATTCCGTCTATAGTACATTTGAGTGCACCTGTCATTTTCTCAGTCTCTGTGTATGCATGGAGCAAGATATAGGCTCATGGATTTAAGAATGAGAGGATATCATGAGACAGCAATCTCCACCTACGGCCATACTACCTTGACAGCGCCCGATCCCGTCAGATCTCGGAAGCTAAGCAGGGTGAGGCTTGATTAGTACTGGGTTGGGAGACTGCCTGGGAATACCAGGTGCTGTAGGGGTTTTTATTTTTCGCTTCCCTAATGAAAATATACATGGCATTCCTCGCAGCAAATGAAAATGTTTCATTTCTTGCTACTTTTTTCCCGCAGTGGCAAAGAAATATATCGTTTTTTCCTCTGAAAGTTCAACACAATGCAACCTTCCAAAATAGAATTCTGACATCAAGAATTCCGTCTATAGTACATTTGAGTGCACCTGTCATTTTCTCAGTCTCTGTGTATGCATGGAGCAAGATATAGGCTCATGGATTTAAGAATGAGAGGATATCATGAGACAGCAATCTCCACCTACGGCCATACTACCTTGACAGCGCCCGATCCCGTCAGATCTCGGAAGCTAAGCAGGGTGAGGCTTGATTAGTACTGGGTTGGGAGACTGCCTGGGAATACCAGGTGCTGTGGGTGTTTTTATTTTTCGCTTCCCTAATGAAAATATACATGGCATTCCTTGCAGCAAATGAAAATGTTTCATTTTTTACTACTTTTTTCCCGCAGTGGCAAAGAAATCTATCGTTTTTTCCTCTGAAAGTTCAACACAATGCAACCTTCCAAAATAGAATTCTGACATCAAGAATTCCGTCTATAGTACATTTGAGTGCACCTGTCATTTTCTCAGTCTCTGTGTATGCATGGAGCAAGATATAGGCTCATGGATTTAAGAATGAGAGGATATCATGAGACAGCAATCTCCACCTACGGCCATACTACCTTGACAGCGCCCGATCCCGTCAGATCTCGGAAGCTAAGCAGGGTGAGGCTTGATTAGTACTGGGTTGGGAGACTGCCTGGGAATACCAGGTGCTGTGGGTGTTTTTATTTTTCGCTTCCCTAATGAAAATATACATGGCATTCCTTGCAGCAAATGAAAATGTTTCATTTTTTACTACTTTTTTCCCGCAGTGGCAAAGAAATCTATCGTTTTTTCCTCTGAAAGTTCAACACAATGCAACCTTCCAAAATAGAATTCTGACATCAAGAATTCCGTCTATAGTACATTTGAGTGCACCTGTCATTTTCTCAGTCTCTGTGTATGCATGGAGCAAGATATAGGCTCATGGATTTAAGAATGAGAGGATATCATGAGACAGCAATCTCCACCTACGGCCATACTACCTTGACAGCGCCCGATCCCGTCAGATCTCGGAAGCTAAGCAGGGTGAGGCTTGATTAGTACTGGGTTGGGAGACTGCCTGGGAATACCAGGTGCTGTGAGTGCTTTTATTTTTTGCTTCACTAATGAAAATATACATGGCATTCCTTGCAGCAAATGAAAATGTTTCATTTTTTACTACTTTTTTCCCGCAGTGGCAAAGAAATATATCGTTTTTTCCTCTGAAAGTTCAACACAATGCAACCTTCCAAAATAGAATTCTGACATCAAGAATTCCGTCTATAGTACATTTGAGTGCACCTGTCATTTTCTCAGTCTCTGTGTATGCATGGAGCAAGATATAGGCTCATGGATTTAAGAATGAGAGGATATCATGAGACAGCAATCTCCACCTACGGCCATACTACCTTGACAGCGCCCGATCCCGTCAGATCTCGGAAGCTAAGCAGGGTGAGGCTTGATTAGTACTGGGTTGGGAGACTGCCTGGGAATACCAGGTGCTGTGGGTGTTTTTATTTTTCGCTTCCCTAATGAAAATATACATGGCATTCCTTGCAGCAAATGAAAATGTTTCATTTTTTACTACTTTTTTCCCGCAGTGGCAAAGAAATCTATCGTTTTTTCCTCTGAAAGTTCAACACAATGCAACCTTCCAAAATAGAATTCTGACATCAAGAATTCCGTCTATAGTACATTTGAGTGCACCTGTCATTTTCTCAGTCTCTGTGTATGCATGGAGCAAGATATAGGCTCATGGATTTAAGAATGAGAGGATATCATGAGACAGCAATCTCCACCTACGGCCATACTACCTTGACAGCGCCCGATCCCGTCAGATCTCGGAAGCTAAGCAGGGTGAGGCTTGATTAGTACTGGGTTGGGAGACTGCCTGGGAATACCAGGTGCTGTAGGGGTTTTTATTTTTCGCTTCCCTAATGAAAATATACATGGCATTCCTCGCAGCAAATGAAAATGTTTCATTTCTTGCTACTTTTTTCCCGCAGTGGCAAAGAAATATATCGTTTTTTCCTCTGAAAGTTCAACACAATGCAACCTTCCAAAATAGAATTCTGACATCAAGAATTCCGTCTATAGTACATTTGAGTGCACCTGTCATTTTCTCAGTCTCTGTGTATGCATGGAGCAAGATATAGGCTCATGGATTTAAGAATGAGAGGATATCATGAGACAGCAATCTCCACCTACGGCCATACTACCTTGAAAGCGCCCGATCCCGTCAGATCTCGGAAGCTAAGCAGGGTGAGGCTTGATTAGTACTGGGTTGGGAGACTGCCTGGGAATACCAGGTGCTGTAGGGGTTTTTATTTTTCGCTTCCCTAATGAAAATATACATGGCATTCCTCGCAGCAAATGAAAATGTTTAATTTCTTGCTACTTTTTTCCCGGAGTGGCAAAGAAATATATTGTTTTTTCCTCTGAAAGTTCAACACAATGCAACCTTCCAAAATAGAATTCTGACATCAAGAATTCCGTCTATAGTATATTTGAGTGCACCTGTCATTTTCTCAGTCTCTGATTTAATTTCTCCATTTAAGGTAATTCTTCAAGAATGTATTTTTTTAACGGTCACAATAATACACTTATGCCTCCCATGTCATTTAGAAATATATCATACAGGCCTCAGAACACTCAGCATGTTATATGGTGAGCTTGTGGCTCACAGAGTTGGGGTGTGCAGTGTTCAAGCTGATACTTGGAAGAGATAGTGAGTTCAAATCCAAACAGGAGGAGGTTGAATATAGGCACCTCTGAAATTTTTTACTACTTTTTTCCCGCAGTGGCAAAGAAATCTATCGTTTTTTCCTCTGAAAGTTCAACACAATGCAACCTTCCAAAATAGAATTCTGACATCAAGAATTCCGTCTATAGTACATTTGAGTGCACCTGTCATTTTCTCAGTCTCTGTGTATGCATGGAGCAAGATATAGGCTCATGGATTTAAGAATGAGAGGATATCATGAGACAGCAATCTCCACCTACGGCCATACTACCTTGACAGCGCCCGATCCCGTCAGATCTCGGAAGCTAAGCAGGGTGAGGCTTGATTAGTACTGGGTTGGGAGACTGCCTGGGAATACCAGGTGCTGTAGGGGTTTTTATTTTTCGCTTCCCTAATGAAAATATACATGGCATTCCTCGCAGCAAATGAAAATGTTTCATTTCTTGCTACTTTTTTCCCGCAGTGGCAAAGAAATATATCGTTTTTTCCTCTGAAAGTTCAACACAATGCAACCTTCCAAAATAGAATTCTGACATCAAGAATTCCGTCTATAGTACATTTGAGTGCACCTGTCATTTTCTCAGTCTCTGTGTATGCATGGAGCAAGATATAGGCTCATGGATTTAAGAATGAGAGGATATCATGAGACAGCAATCTCCACCTACGGCCATACTACCTTGAAAGCGCCCGATCCCGTCAGATCTCGGAAGCTAAGCAGGGTGAGGCTTGATTAGTACTGGGTTGGGAGACTGCCTGGGAATACCAGGTGCTGTAGGGGTTTTTATTTTTCGCTTCCCTAATGAAAATATACATGGCATTCCTCGCAGCAAATGAAAATGTTTCATTTCTTGCTACTTTTTTCCCGGAGTGGCAAAGAAATATATTGTTTTTTCCTCTGAAAGTTCAACACAATGCAACCTTCCAAAATAGAATTCTGACATCAAGAATTCCGTCTATAGTATATTTGAGTGCACCTGTCATTTTCTCAGTCTCTGATTTAATTTCTCCATTTAAGGTAATTCTTCAAGAATGTATTTTTTTAACGGTCACAATAATACACTTATGCCTCCCATGTCATTTAGAAATATATCATACAGGCCTCAGAACACTCAGCATGTTATATGGTGAGCTTGTGGCTCACAGAGTTGGGGTGTGCAGTGTTCAAGCTGATACTTGGAAGAGATAGTGAGTTCAAATCCAAACAGGAGGAGGTTGAATATAGGCACCTCTGAAATTTTTTACTACTTTTTTCCCGCAGTGGCAAAGAAATCTATCGTTTTTTCCTCTGAAAGTTCAACACAATGCAACCTTCCAAAATAGAATTCTGACATCAAGAATTCCGTCTATAGTACATTTGAGTGCACCTGTCATTTTCTCAGTCTCTGTGTATGCATGGAGCAAGATATAGGCTCATGGATTTAAGAATGAGAGGATATCATGAGACAGCAATCTCCACCTACGGCCATACTACCTTGACAGCGCCCGATCCCGTCAGATCTCGGAAGCTAAGCAGGGTGAGGCTTGATTAGTACTGGGTTGGGAGACTGCCTGGGAATACCAGGTGCTGTAGGGGTTTTTATTTTTCGCTTCCCTAATGAAAATATACATGGCATTCCTCGCAGCAAATGAAAATGTTTCATTTCTTGCTACTTTTTTCCCGCAGTGGCAAAGAAATATATCGTTTTTTCCTCTGAAAGTTCAACACAATGCAACCTTCCAAAATAGAATTCTGACATCAAGAATTCCGTCTATAGTACATTTGAGTGCACCTGTCATTTTCTCAGTCTCTGTGTATGCATGGAGCAAGATATAGGCTCATGGATTTAAGAATGAGAGGATATCATGAGACAGCAATCTCCACCTACGGCCATACTACCTTGAAAGCGCCCGATCCCGTCAGATCTCGGAAGCTAAGCATTGTGAGGCTTGATTAGTACTGGGTTGGGAGACTGCCTGGGAATACCAGGTGCTGTGAGTGTTTTTATTTTTTGCTTCACTAATGAAAATATACATGGCATTCCTTGCAGCAAATGAAAATGTTTCATTTTTTACTACTTTTTTCCCACAGTGGCAAAGAAATCTATCGTTTTTTCCTCTGAAAGTTCAACACAATGCAACCTTCCAAAATAGAATTCTGACATCAAGAATTCCGTCTATAGTACATTTGAGTGCACCTGTCATTTTCTCAGTCTCTGTGTATGCATGGAGCAAGATATAGGCTCATGGATTTAAGAATGAGAGGATATCATGAGACAGCAATCTCCACCTACGGCCATACTACCTTGACAGCGCCCGATCCCGTCAGATCTCGGAAGCTAAGCAGGGTGAGGCTTGATTAGTACTGGGTTGGGAGACTGCCTGGGAATACCAGGTGCTGTGGGTGTTTTTATTTTTCGCTTCCCTAATGAAAATATACATGGCATTCCTTGCAGCAAATGAAAATGTTTCATTTTTTACTACTTTTTTCCCGCAGTGGCAAAGAAATCTATCGTTTTTTCCTCTGAAAGTTCAACACAATGCAACCTTCCAAAATAGAATTCTGACATCAAGAATTCCGTCTATAGTACATTTGAGTGCACCTGTCATTTTCTCAGTCTCTGTGTATGCATGGAGCAAGATATAGGCTCATGGATTTAAGAATGAGAGGATATCATGAGACAGCAATCTCCACCTACGGCCATACTACCTTGACAGCGCCCGATCCCGTCAGATCTCGGAAGCTAAGCAGGGTGAGGCTTGATTAGTACTGGGTTGGGAGACTGCCTGGGAATACCAGGTGCTGTAGGGGTTTTTATTTTTCGCTTCCCTAATGAAAATATACATGGCATTCCTCGCAGCAAATGAAAATGTTTCATTTCTTGCTACTTTTTTCCCGCAGTGGCAAAGAAATATATCGTTTTTTCCTCTGAAAGTTCAACACAATGCAACCTTCCAAAATAGAATTCTGACATCAAGAATTCCGTCTATAGTACATTTGAGTGCACCTGTCATTTTCTCAGTCTCTGTGTATGCATGGAGCAAGATATAGGCTCATGGATTTAAGAATGAGAGGATATCATGAGACAGCAATCTCCACCTACGGCCATACTACCTTGAAAGCGCCTGATCCCGTCAGATCTCGGAAGCTAAGCAGGGTGAGGCTTGATTAGTACTGGGTTGGGAGACTGCCTGGGAATACCAGGTGCTGTGAGTGTTTTTATTTTTTGCTTCACTAATGAAAATATACATGGCATTCCTTGCAGCAAATGAAAATGTTTCATTTTTTACTACTTTTTTCCCGCAGTGGCAAAGAAATCTATCGTTTTTTCCTCTGAAAGTTCAACACAATGCAACCTTCCAAAATAGAATTCTGACATCAAGAATTCCGTCTATAGTACATTTGAGTGCACCTGTCATTTTCTCAGTCTCTGTGTATGCATGGAGCAAGATATAGGCTCATGGATTTAAGAATGAGAGGATATCATGAGACAGCAATCTCCACCTACGGCCATACTACCTTGACAGCGCCCGATCCCGTCAGATCTCGGAAGCTAAGCAGGGTGAGGCTTGATTAGTACTGGGTTGGGAGACTGCCTGGGAATACCAGGTGCTGTGAGTGTTTTTATTTTTTGCTTCACTAATGAAAATATACATGGCATTCCTTGCAGCAAATGAAAATGTTTCATTTTTTACTACTTTTTTCCCGCAGTGGCAAAGAAATCTATCGTTTTTTCCTCTGAAAGTTCAACACAATGCAACCTTCCAAAATAGAATTCTGACATCAAGAATTCCGTCTATAGTACATTTGAGTGCACCTGTCATTTTCTCAGTCTCTGTGTATGCATGGAGCAAGATATAGGCTCATGGATTTAAGAATGAGAGGATATCATGAGACAGCAATCTCCACCTACGGCCATACTACCTTGACAGCGCCCGATCCCGTCAGATCTCGGAAGCTAAGCAGGGTGAGGCTTGATTAGTACTGGGTTGGGAGACTGCCTGGGAATACCAGGTGCTGTAGGGGTTTTTATTTTTCGCTTCCCTAATGAAAATATACATGGCATTCCTCGCAGCAAATGAAAATGTTTCATTTCTTGCTACTTTTTTCCCGCAGTGGCAAAGAAATATATCGTTTTTTCCTCTGAAAGTTCAACACAATGCAACCTTCCAAAATAGAATTCTGACATCAAGAATTCCGTCTATAGTACATTTGAGTGCACCTGTCATTTTCTCAGTCTCTGTGTATGCATGGAGCAAGATATAGGCTCATGGATTTAAGAATGAGAGGATATCATGAGACAGCAATCTCCACCTACGGCCATACTACCTTGAAAGCGCCCGATCCCGTCAGATCTCGGAAGCTAAGCATTGTGAGGCTTGATTAGTACTGGGTTGGGAGACTGCCTGGGAATACCAGGTGCTGTGAGTGTTTTTATTTTTTGCTTCACTAATGAAAATATACATGGCATTCCTTGCAGCAAATGAAAATGTTTCATTTTTTACTACTTTTTTCCCACAGTGGCAAAGAAATCTATCGTTTTTTCCTCTGAAAGTTCAACACAATGCAACCTTCCAAAATAGAATTCTGACATCAAGAATTCCGTCTATAGTACATTTGAGTGCACCTGTCATTTTCTCAGTCTCTGTGTATGCATGGAGCAAGATATAGGCTCATGGATTTAAGAATGAGAGGATATCATGAGACAGCAATCTCCACCTACGGCCATACTACCTTGACAGCGCCCGATCCCGTCAGATCTCGGAAGCTAAGCAGGGTGAGGCTTGATTAGTACTGGGTTGGGAGACTGCCTGGGAATACCAGGTGCTGTAGGGGTTTTTATTTTTCGCTTCCCTAATGAAAATATACATGGCATTCCTCGCAGCAAATGAAAATGTTTCATTTCTTGCTACTTTTTTCCCGCAGTGGCAAAGAAATATATCGTTTTTTCCTCTGAAAGTTCAACACAATGCAACCTTCCAAAATAGAATTCTGACATCAAGAATTCCGTCTATAGTACATTTGAGTGCACCTGTCATTTTCTCAGTCTCTGTGTATGCATGGAGCAAGATATAGGCTCATGGATTTAAGAATGAGAGGATATCATGAGACAGCAATCTCCACCTACGGCCATACTACCTTGAAAGCGCCCGATCCCGTCAGATCTCGGAAGCTAAGCATTGTGAGGCTTGATTAGTACTGGGTTGGGAGACTGCCTGGGAATACCAGGTGCTGTGAGTGTTTTTATTTTTTGCTTCACTAATGAAAATATACATGGCATTCCTTGCAGCAAATGAAAATGTTTCATTTTTTACTACTTTTTTCCCACAGTGGCAAAGAAATCTATCGTTTTTTCCTCTGAAAGTTCAACACAATGCAACCTTCCAAAATAGAATTCTGACATCAAGAATTCCGTCTATAGTACATTTGAGTGCACCTGTCATTTTCTCAGTCTCTGTGTATGCATGGAGCAAGATATAGGCTCATGGATTTAAGAATGAGAGGATATCATGAGACAGCAATCTCCACCTACGGCCATACTACCTTGACAGCGCCCGATCCCGTCAGATCTCGGAAGCTAAGCAGGGTGAGGCTTGATTAGTACTGGGTTGGGAGACTGCCTGGGAATACCAGGTGCTGTGGGTGTTTTTATTTTTCGCTTCCCTAATGAAAATATACATGGCATTCCTTGCAGCAAATGAAAATGTTTCATTTTTTACTACTTTTTTCCCGCAGTGGCAAAGAAATCTATCGTTTTTTCCTCTGAAAGTTCAACACAATGCAACCTTCCAAAATAGAATTCTGACATCAAGAATTCCGTCTATAGTACATTTGAGTGCACCTGTCATTTTCTCAGTCTCTGTGTATGCATGGAGCAAGATATAGGCTCATGGATTTAAGAATGAGAGGATATCATGAGACAGCAATCTCCACCTACGGCCATACTACCTTGACAGCGCCCGATCCCGTCAGATCTCGGAAGCTAAGCAGGGTGAGGCTTGATTAGTACTGGGTTGGGAGACTGCCTGGGAATACCAGGTGCTGTAGGGGTTTTTATTTTTCGCTTCCCTAATGAAAATATACATGGCATTCCTCGCAGCAAATGAAAATGTTTCATTTCTTGCTACTTTTTTCCCGCAGTGGCAAAGAAATATATCGTTTTTTCCTCTGAAAGTTCAACACAATGCAACCTTCCAAAATAGAATTCTGACATCAAGAATTCCGTCTATAGTACATTTGAGTGCACCTGTCATTTTCTCAGTCTCTGTGTATGCATGGAGCAAGATATAGGCTCATGGATTTAAGAATGAGAGGATATCATGAGACAGCAATCTCCACCTACGGCCATACTACCTTGAAAGCGCCTGATCCCGTCAGATCTCGGAAGCTAAGCAGGGTGAGGCTTGATTAGTACTGGGTTGGGAGACTGCCTGGGAATACCAGGTGCTGTGAGTGTTTTTATTTTTTGCTTCACTAATGAAAATATACATGGCATTCCTTGCAGCAAATGAAAATGTTTCATTTTTTACTACTTTTTTCCCGCAGTGGCAAAGAAATCTATCGTTTTTTCCTCTGAAAGTTCAACACAATGCAACCTTCCAAAATAGAATTCTGACATCAAGAATTCCGTCTATAGTACATTTGAGTGCACCTGTCATTTTCTCAGTCTCTGTGTATGCATGGAGCAAGATATAGGCTCATGGATTTAAGAATGAGAGGATATCATGAGACAGCAATCTCCACCTACGGCCATACTACCTTGACAGCGCCCGATCCCGTCAGATCTCGGAAGCTAAGCAGGGTGAGGCTTGATTAGTACTGGGTTGGGAGACTGCCTGGGAATACCAGGTGCTGTGAGTGTTTTTATTTTTTGCTTCACTAATGAAAATATACATGGCATTCCTTGCAGCAAATGAAAATGTTTCATTTTTTACTACTTTTTTCCCGCAGTGGCAAAGAAATCTATCGTTTTTTCCTCTGAAAGTTCAACACAATGCAACCTTCCAAAATAGAATTCTGACATCAAGAATTCCGTCTATAGTACATTTGAGTGCACCTGTCATTTTCTCAGTCTCTGTGTATGCATGGAGCAAGATATAGGCTCATGGATTTAAGAATGAGAGGATATCATGAGACAGCAATCTCCACCTACGGCCATACTACCTTGACAGCGCCCGATCCCGTCAGATCTCGGAAGCTAAGCAGGGTGAGGCTTGATTAGTACTGGGTTGGGAGACTGCCTGGGAATACCAGGTGCTGTAGGGGTTTTTATTTTTCGCTTCCCTAATGAAAATATACATGGCATTCCTCGCAGCAAATGAAAATGTTTCATTTCTTGCTACTTTTTTCCCGCAGTGGCAAAGAAATATATCGTTTTTTCCTCTGAAAGTTCAACACAATGCAACCTTCCAAAATAGAATTCTGACATCAAGAATTCCGTCTATAGTACATTTGAGTGCACCTGTCATTTTCTCAGTCTCTGTGTATGCATGGAGCAAGATATAGGCTCATGGATTTAAGAATGAGAGGATATCATGAGACAGCAATCTCCACCTACGGCCATACTACCTTGAAAGCGCCCGATCCCGTCAGATCTCGGAAGCTAAGCATTGTGAGGCTTGATTAGTACTGGGTTGGGAGACTGCCTGGGAATACCAGGTGCTGTGAGTGTTTTTATTTTTTGCTTCACTAATGAAAATATACATGGCATTCCTTGCAGCAAATGAAAATGTTTCATTTTTTACTACTTTTTTCCCACAGTGGCAAAGAAATCTATCGTTTTTTCCTCTGAAAGTTCAACACAATGCAACCTTCCAAAATAGAATTCTGACATCAAGAATTCCGTCTATAGTACATTTGAGTGCACCTGTCATTTTCTCAGTCTCTGTGTATGCATGGAGCAAGATATAGGCTCATGGATTTAAGAATGAGAGGATATCATGAGACAGCAATCTCCACCTACGGCCATACTACCTTGACAGCGCCCGATCCCGTCAGATCTCGGAAGCTAAGCAGGGTGAGGCTTGATTAGTACTGGGTTGGGAGACTGCCTGGGAATACCAGGTGCTGTGGGTGTTTTTATTTTTCGCTTCCCTAATGAAAATATACATGGCATTCCTTGCAGCAAATGAAAATGTTTCATTTTTTACTACTTTTTTCCCGCAGTGGCAAAGAAATCTATCGTTTTTTCCTCTGAAAGTTCAACACAATGCAACCTTCCAAAATAGAATTCTGACATCAAGAATTCCGTCTATAGTACATTTGAGTGCACCTGTCATTTTCTCAGTCTCTGTGTATGCATGGAGCAAGATATAGGCTCATGGATTTAAGAATGAGAGGATATCATGAGACAGCAATCTCCACCTACGGCCATACTACCTTGACAGCGCCCGATCCCGTCAGATCTCGGAAGCTAAGCAGGGTGAGGCTTGATTAGTACTGGGTTGGGAGACTGCCTGGGAATACCAGGTGCTGTAGGGGTTTTTATTTTTCGCTTCCCTAATGAAAATATACATGGCATTCCTCGCAGCAAATGAAAATGTTTCATTTCTTGCTACTTTTTTCCCGCAGTGGCAAAGAAATATATCGTTTTTTCCTCTGAAAGTTCAACACAATGCAACCTTCCAAAATAGAATTCTGACATCAAGAATTCCGTCTATAGTACATTTGAGTGCACCTGTCATTTTCTCAGTCTCTGTGTATGCATGGAGCAAGATATAGGCTCATGGATTTAAGAATGAGAGGATATCATGAGACAGCAATCTCCACCTACGGCCATACTACCTTGAAAGCGCCTGATCCCGTCAGATCTCGGAAGCTAAGCAGGGTGAGGCTTGATTAGTACTGGGTTGGGAGACTGCCTGGGAATACCAGGTGCTGTGAGTGTTTTTATTTTTTGCTTCACTAATGAAAATATACATGGCATTCCTTGCAGCAAATGAAAATGTTTCATTTTTTACTACTTTTTTCCCGCAGTGGCAAAGAAATCTATCGTTTTTTCCTCTGAAAGTTCAACACAATGCAACCTTCCAAAATAGAATTCTGACATCAAGAATTCCGTCTATAGTACATTTGAGTGCACCTGTCATTTTCTCAGTCTCTGTGTATGCATGGAGCAAGATATAGGCTCATGGATTTAAGAATGAGAGGATATCATGAGACAGCAATCTCCACCTACAGCCATACTACCTTGACAGCGCCCGATCCCGTCAGATCTCGGAAGCTAAGCAGGGTGAGGCTTGATTAGTACTGGGTTGGGAGACTGCCTGGGAATACCAGGTGCTGTGGGTGTTTTTATTTTTCGCTTCCCTAATGAAAATATACATGGCATTCCTTGCAGCAAATGAAAATGTTTCATTTTTTACTACTTTTTTCCCGCAGTGGCAAAGAAATATATCGTTTTTTCCTCAGAAAGTTCAACACAATGCAACCTTCCAAATAGAATTCTGACATCAAGAATTCCGTCTATAGTACATTTGAGTGCACCTGTCATTTTCTCAGTCTCTGTGTATGCATGGAGCAAGATATAGGCTCATGGATTTAAGAATGAGAGGATATCATGAGACAGCAATCTCCACCTACGGCCATACTACCTTGACAGCGCCCGATCCCGTCAGATCTCGGAAGCTAAGCAGGGTGAGGCTTGATTAGTACTGGGTTGGGAGACTGCCTGGGAATACCAGGTGCTGTAGGGGTTTTTATTTTTCGCTTCCCTAATGAAAATATACATGGCATTCCTCGCAGCAAATGAAAATGTTTCATTTCTTGCTACTTTTTTCCCGCAGTGGCAAAGAAATATATCGTTTTTTCCTCTGAAAGTTCAACACAATGCAACCTTCCAAAATAGAATTCTGACATCAAGAATTCCGTCTATAGTACATTTGAGTGCACCTGTCATTTTCTCAGTCTCTGTGTATGCATGGAGCAAGATATAGGCTCATGGATTTAAGAATGAGAGGATATCATGAGACAGCAATCTCCACCTACGGCCATACTACCTTGACAGCGCCCGATCCCGTCAGATCTCGGAAGCTAAGCAGGGTGAGGCTTGATTAGTACTGGGTTGGGAGACTGCCTGGGAATACCAGGTGCTGTAGGGGTTTTTATTTTTCGCTTCCCTAATGAAAATATACATGGCATTCCTCGCAGCAAATGAAAATGTTTCATTTCTTGCTACTTTTTTCCCGCAGTGGCAAAGAAATATATCGTTTTTTCCTCTGAAAGTTCAACACAATGCAACCTTCCAAAATAGAATTCTGACATCAAGAATTCCGTCTATAGTACATTTGAGTGCACCTGTCATTTTCTCAGTCTCTGTGTATGCATGGAGCAAGATATAGGCTCATGGATTTAAGAATGAGAGGATATCATGAGACAGCAATCTCCACCTACGGCCATACTACCTTGAAAGCGCCCGATCCCGTCAGATCTCGGAAGCTAAGCAGGGTGAGGCTTGATTAGTACTGGGTTGGGAGACTGCCTGGGAATACCAGGTGCTGTAGGGGTTTTTATTTTTCGCTTCCCTAATAAAAATATACATGGCATTCCTCGCAGCAAATGAAAATGTTTCATTTCTTGCTACTTTTTTCCCGGAGTGGCAAAGAAATATATTGTTTTTTCCTCTGAAAGTTCAACACAATGCAACCTTCCAAAATAGAATTCTGACATCAAGAATTCCGTCTATAGTATATTTGAGTGCACCTGTCATTTTCTCAGTCTCTGTGTATGCATGGAGCAAGATATAGGCTCATGGATTTAAGAATGAGAGGATATCATGAGACAGCAATCTCCACCTACGGCCATACTACCTTGAAAGCGCCCGATCCCGTCAGATCTCGGAAGCTAAGCAGGGTGAGGCTTGATTAGTACTGGGTTGGGAGACTGCCTGGGAATACCAGGTGCTGTAGGGGTTTTTATTTTTCGCTTCCCTAATGAAAATATACATGGCATTCCTCGCAGCAAATGAAAATGTTTAATTTCTTGCTACTTTTTTCCCGGAGTGGCAAAGAAATATATTGTTTTTTCCTCTGAAAGTTCAACACAATGCAACCTTCCAAAATAGAATTCTGACATCAAGAATTCCGTCTATAGTATATTTGAGTGCACCTGTCATTTTCTCAGTCTCTGATTTAATTTCTCCATTTAAGGTAATTCTTCAAGAATGTATTTTTTTAACGGTCACAATAATACACTTATGCCTCCCATGTCATTTAGAAATATATCATACAGGCCTCAGAACACTCAGCATGTTATATGGTGAGCTTGTGGCTCACAGAGTTGGGGTGTGCAGTGTTCAAGCTGATACTTGGAAGAGATAGTGAGTTCAAATCCAAACAGGAGGAGGTTGAATATAGGCACCTCTGAAATTTTTTACTACTTTTTTCCCGCAGTGGCAAAGAAATCTATCGTTTTTTCCTCTGAAAGTTCAACACAATGCAACCTTCCAAAATAGAATTCTGACATCAAGAATTCCGTCTATAGTACATTTGAGTGCACCTGTCATTTTCTCAGTCTCTGTGTATGCATGGAGCAAGATATAGGCTCATGGATTTAAGAATGAGAGGATATCATGAGACAGCAATCTCCACCTACGGCCATACTACCTTGACAGCGCCCGATCCCGTCAGATCTCGGAAGCTAAGCAGGGTGAGGCTTGATTAGTACTGGGTTGGGAGACTGCCTGGGAATACCAGGTGCTGTAGGGGTTTTTATTTTTCGCTTCCCTAATGAAAATATACATGGCATTCCTCGCAGCAAATGAAAATGTTTCATTTCTTGCTACTTTTTTCCCGCAGTGGCAAAGAAATATATCGTTTTTTCCTCTGAAAGTTCAACACAATGCAACCTTCCAAAATAGAATTCTGACATCAAGAATTCCGTCTATAGTACATTTGAGTGCACCTGTCATTTTCTCAGTCTCTGTGTATGCATGGAGCAAGATATAGGCTCATGGATTTAAGAATGAGAGGATATCATGAGACAGCAATCTCCACCTACGGCCATACTACCTTGAAAGCGCCCGATCCCGTCAGATCTCGGAAGCTAAGCATTGTGAGGCTTGATTAGTACTGGGTTGGGAGACTGCCTGGGAATACCAGGTGCTGTGAGTGTTTTTATTTTTTGCTTCACTAATGAAAATATACATGGCATTCCTTGCAGCAAATGAAAATGTTTCATTTTTTACTACTTTTTTCCCACAGTGGCAAAGAAATCTATCGTTTTTTCCTCTGAAAGTTCAACACAATGCAACCTTCCAAAATAGAATTCTGACATCAAGAATTCCGTCTATAGTACATTTGAGTGCACCTGTCATTTTCTCAGTCTCTGTGTATGCATGGAGCAAGATATAGGCTCATGGATTTAAGAATGAGAGGATATCATGAGACAGCAATCTCCACCTACGGCCATACTACCTTGACAGCGCCCGATCCCGTCAGATCTCGGAAGCTAAGCAGGGTGAGGCTTGATTAGTACTGGGTTGGGAGACTGCCTGGGAATACCAGGTGCTGTGGGTGTTTTTATTTTTCGCTTCCCTAATGAAAATATACATGGCATTCCTTGCAGCAAATGAAAATGTTTCATTTTTTACTACTTTTTTCCCGCAGTGGCAAAGAAATCTATCGTTTTTTCCTCTGAAAGTTCAACACAATGCAACCTTCCAAAATAGAATTCTGACATCAAGAATTCCGTCTATAGTACATTTGAGTGCACCTGTCATTTTCTCAGTCTCTGTGTATGCATGGAGCAAGATATAGGCTCATGGATTTAAGAATGAGAGGATATCATGAGACAGCAATCTCCACCTACGGCCATACTACCTTGACAGCGCCCGATCCCGTCAGATCTCGGAAGCTAAGCAGGGTGAGGCTTGATTAGTACTGGGTTGGGAGACTGCCTGGGAATACCAGGTGCTGTAGGGGTTTTTATTTTTCGCTTCCCTAATGAAAATATACATGGCATTCCTCGCAGCAAATGAAAATGTTTCATTTCTTGCTACTTTTTTCCCGCAGTGGCAAAGAAATATATCGTTTTTTCCTCTGAAAGTTCAACACAATGCAACCTTCCAAAATAGAATTCTGACATCAAGAATTCCGTCTATAGTACATTTGAGTGCACCTGTCATTTTCTCAGTCTCTGTGTATGCATGGAGCAAGATATAGGCTCATGGATTTAAGAATGAGAGGATATCATGAGACAGCAATCTCCACCTACGGCCATACTACCTTGAAAGCGCCTGATCCCGTCAGATCTCGGAAGCTAAGCAGGGTGAGGCTTGATTAGTACTGGGTTGGGAGACTGCCTGGGAATACCAGGTGCTGTGAGTGTTTTTATTTTTTGCTTCACTAATGAAAATATACATGGCATTCCTTGCAGCAAATGAAAATGTTTCATTTTTTACTACTTTTTTCCCGCAGTGGCAAAGAAATCTATCGTTTTTTCCTCTGAAAGTTCAACACAATGCAACCTTCCAAAATAGAATTCTGACATCAAGAATTCCGTCTATAGTACATTTGAGTGCACCTGTCATTTTCTCAGTCTCTGTGTATGCATGGAGCAAGATATAGGCTCATGGATTTAAGAATGAGAGGATATCATGAGACAGCAATCTCCACCTACGGCCATACTACCTTGACAGCGCCCGATCCCGTCAGATCTCGGAAGCTAAGCAGGGTGAGGCTTGATTAGTACTGGGTTGGGAGACTGCCTGGGAATACCAGGTGCTGTGGGTGTTTTTATTTTTCGCTTCCCTAATGAAAATATACATGGCATTCCTTGCAGCAAATGAAAATGTTTCATTTTTTACTACTTTTTTCCCGCAGTGGCAAAGAAATCTATCGTTTTTTCCTCTGAAAGTTCAACACAATGCAACCTTCCAAAATAGAATTCTGACATCAAGAATTCCGTCTATAGTACATTTGAGTGCACCTGTCATTTTCTCAGTCTCTGTGTATGCATGGAGCAAGATATAGGCTCATGGATTTAAGAATGAGAGGATATCATGAGACAGCAATCTCCACCTACGGCCATACTACCTTGACAGCGCCCGATCCCGTCAGATCTCGGAAGCTAAGCAGGGTGAGGCTTGATTAGTACTGGGTTGGGAGACTGCCTGGGAATACCAGGTGCTGTAGGGGTTTTTATTTTTCGCTTCCCTAATGAAAATATACATGGCATTCCTCGCAGCAAATGAAAATGTTTCATTTCTTGCTACTTTTTTCCCGCAGTGGCAAAGAAATATATCGTTTTTTCCTCTGAAAGTTCAACACAATGCAACCTTCCAAAATAGAATTCTGACATCAAGAATTCCGTCTATAGTACATTTGAGTGCACCTGTCATTTTCTCAGTCTCTGTGTATGCATGGAGCAAGATATAGGCTCATGGATTTAAGAATGAGAGGATATCATGAGACAGCAATCTCCACCTACGGCCATACTACCTTGAAAGCGCCCGATCCCGTCAGATCTCGGAAGCTAAGCAGGGTGAGGCTTGATTAGTACTGGGTTGGGAGACTGCCTGGGAATACCAGGTGCTGTAGGGGTTTTTATTTTTCGCTTCCCTAATGAAAATATACATGGCATTCCTCGCAGCAAATGAAAATGTTTCATTTCTTGCTACTTTTTTCCCGGAGTGGCAAAGAAATATATCGTTTTTTCCTCTGAAAGTTCAACACAATGCAACCTTCCAAAATAGAATTCTGACATCAAGAATTCCGTCTATAGTACATTTGAGTGCACCTGTCATTTTCTCAGTCTCTGTGTATGCATGGAGCAAGATATAGGCTCATGGATTTAAGAATGAGAGGATATCATGAGACAGCAATCTCCACCTACGGCCATACTACCTTGAAAGCGCCCGATCCCGTCAGATCTCGGAAGCTAAGCATTGTGAGGCTTGATTAGTACTGGGTTGGGAGACTGCCTGGGAATACCAGGTGCTGTGAGTGTTTTTATTTTTTGCTTCACTAATGAAAATATACATGGCATTCCTTGCAGCAAATGAAAATGTTTCATTTTTTACTACTTTTTTCCCACAGTGGCAAAGAAATCTATCGTTTTTTCCTCTGAAAGTTCAACACAATGCAACCTTCCAAAATAGAATTCTGACATCAAGAATTCCGTCTATAGTACATTTGAGTGCACCTGTCATTTTCTCAGTCTCTGTGTATGCATGGAGCAAGATATAGGCTCATGGATTTAAGAATGAGAGGATATCATGAGACAGCAATCTCCACCTACGGCCATACTACCTTGACAGCGCCCGATCCCGTCAGATCTCGGAAGCTAAGCAGGGTGAGGCTTGATTAGTACTGGGTTGGGAGACTGCCTGGGAATACCAGGTGCTGTAGGGGTTTTTATTTTTCGCTTCCCTAATGAAAATATACATGGCATTCCTCGCAGCAAATGAAAATGTTTCATTTCTTGCTACTTTTTTCCCGCAGTGGCAAAGAAATCTATCGTTTTTTCCTCTGAAAGTTCAACACAATGCAACCTTCCAAAATAGAATTCTGACATCAAGAATTCCGTCTATAGTACATTTGAGTGCACCTGTCATTTTCTCAGTCTCTGTGTATGCATGGAGCAAGATATAGGCTCATGGATTTAAGAATGAGAGGATATCATGAGACAGCAATCTCCACCTACGGCCATACTACCTTGAAAGCGCCCGATCCCGTCAGATCTCGGAAGCTAAGCAGGGTGAGGCTTGATTAGTACTGGGTTGGGAGACTGGCTGGGAATACCAGGTGCTGTGGGTGTTTTTATTTTTTGCTTCCCTAATGAAAATATACATGGCATTCCTTGCAGCAAATGAAAATGTTTCATTTTTTACTACTTTTTTCCCGCAGTGGCAAAGAAATATATCGTTTTTTCCTCAGAAAGTTCAACACAATGCAACCTTCCAAAATAGAATTCTGACATCAAGAATTCCGTCTATAGTACATTTGAGTGCACCTGTCATTTTCTCAGTCTCTGTGTATGCATGGAGCAAGATATAGGCTCATGGATTTAAGAATGAGAGGATATCATGAGACAGCAATCTCCACCTACGGCCATACTACCTTGACAGCGCCCGATCCCGTCAGATCTCGGAAGCTAAGCAGGGTGAGGCTTGATTAGTACTGGGTTGGGAGACTGCCTGGGAATACCAGGTGCTGTAGGGGTTTTTATTTTTCGCTTCCCTAATGAAAATATACATGGCATTCCTCGCAGCAAATGAAAATGTTTCATTTCTTGCTACTTTTTTCCCGCAGTGGCAAAGAAATATATCGTTTTTTCCTCTGAAAGTTCAACACAATGCAACCTTCCAAAATAGAATTCTGACATCAAGAATTCCGTCTATAGTACATTTGAGTGCACCTGTCATTTTCTCAGTCTCTGTGTATGCATGGAGCAAGATATAGGCTCATGGATTTAAGAATGAGAGGATATCATGAGACAGCAATCTCCACCTACGGCCATACTACCTTGAAAGCGCCCGATCCCGTCAGATCTCGGAAGCTAAGCAGGGTGAGGCTTGATTAGTACTGGGTTGGGAGACTGCCTGGGAATACCAGGTGCTGTAGGTTTTTTTATTTTTCGCTTCCCTAATGAAAATATACATGGCATTCCTCGCAGCAAATGAAAATGTTTCATTTCTTGCTACTTTTTTCCCGGAGTGGCAAAGAAATATATTGTTTTTTCCTCTGAAAGTTCAACACAATGCAACCTTCCAAAATAGAATTCTGACATCAAGAATTCCGTCTATAGTATATTTGAGTGCACCTGTCATTTTCTCAGTCTCTGATTTAATTTCTCCATTTAAGGTAATTCTTCAAGAATGTATTTTTTTAACGGTCACAATAATACACTTATGCCTCCCATGTCATTTAGAAATATATCATACAGGCCTCAGAACACTCAGCATGTTATATGGTGAGCTTGTGGCTCACAGAGTTGGGGTGTGCAGTGTTCAAGCTGATACTTGGAAGAGATAGTGAGTTCAAATCCAAACAGGAGGAGGTTGAATATAGGCACCTCTGAAATTTTTTACTACTTTTTTCCCGCAGTGGCAAAGAAATCTATCGTTTTTTCCTCTGAAAGTTCAACACAATGCAACCTTCCAAAATAGAATTCTGACATCAAGAATTCCGTCTATAGTACATTTGAGTGCACCTGTCATTTTCTCAGTCTCTGTGTATGCATGGAGCAAGATATAGGCTCATGGATTTAAGAATGAGAGGATATCATGAGACAGCAATCTCCACCTACGGCCATACTACCTTGACAGCGCCCGATCCCGTCAGATCTCGGAAGCTAAGCAGGGTGAGGCTTGATTAGTACTGGGTTGGGAGACTGCCTGGGAATACCAGGTGCTGTAGGGGTTTTTATTTTTCGCTTCCCTAATGAAAATATACATGGCATTCCTCGCAGCAAATGAAAATGTTTCATTTCTAGCTACTTTTTTCCCGCAGTGGCAAAGAAATATATCGTTTTTTCCTCTGAAAGTTCAACACAATGCAACCTTCCAAAATAGAATTCTGACATCAAGAATTCCGTCTATAGTACATTTGAGTGCACCTGTCATTTTCTCAGTCTCTGTGTATGCATGGAGCAAGATATAGGCTCATGGATTTAAGAATGAGAGGATATCATGAGACAGCAATCTCCACCTACGGCCATACTACCTTGACAGCGCCCGATCCCGTCAGATCTCGGAAGCTAAGCAGGGTGAGGCTTGATTAGTACTGGGTTGGGAGACTGCCTGGGAATACCAGGTGCTGTAGGGGTTTTTATTTTTCGCTTCCCTAATGAAAATATACATGGCATTCCTCGCAGCAAATGAAAATGTTTCATTTCTAGCTACTTTTTTCCCGCAGTGGCAAAGAAATATATCGTTTTTTCCTCTGAAAGTTCAACACAATGCAACCTTCCAAAATAGAATTCTGACATCAAGAATTCCGTCTATAGTACATTTGAGTGCACCTGTCATTTTCTCAGTCTCTGTGTATGCATGGAGCAAGATATAGGCTCATGGATTTAAGAATGAGAGGATATCATGAGACAGCAATCTCCACCTACGGCCATACTACCTTGAAAGCGCCCGATCCCGTCAGATCTCGGAAGCTAAGCATTGTGAGGCTTGATTAGTACTGGGTTGGGAGACTGCCTGGGAATACCAGGTGCTGTGAGTGTTTTTATTTTTTGCTTCACTAATGAAAATATACATGGCATTCCTTGCAGCAAATGAAAATGTTTCATTTTTTACTACTTTTTTCCCACAGTGGCAAAGAAATCTATCGTTTTTTCCTCTGAAAGTTCAACACAATGCAACCTTCCAAAATAGAATTCTGACATCAAGAATTCCGTCTATAGTACATTTGAGTGCACCTGTCATTTTCTCAGTCTCTGTGTATGCATGGAGCAAGATATAGGCTCATGGATTTAAGAATGAGAGGATATCATGAGACAGCAATCTCCACCTACGGCCATACTACCTTGACAGCGCCCGATCCCGTCAGATCTCGGAAGCTAAGCAGGGTGAGGCTTGATTAGTACTGGGTTGGGAGACTGCCTGGGAATACCAGGTGCTGTAGGGGTTTTTATTTTTCGCTTCCCTAATGAAAATATACATGGCATTCCTCGCAGCAAATGAAAATGTTTCATTTCTTGCTACTTTTTTCCCGCAGTGGCAAAGAAATCTATCGTTTTTTCCTCTGAAAGTTCAACACAATGCAACCTTCCAAAATAGAATTCTGACATCAAGAATTCCGTCTATAGTACATTTGAGTGCACCTGTCATTTTCTCAGTCTCTGTGTATGCATGGAGCAAGATATAGGCTCATGGATTTAAGAATGAGAGGATATCATGAGACAGCAATCTCCACCTACGGCCATACTACCTTGAAAGCGCCCGATCCCGTCAGATCTCGGAAGCTAAGCAGGGTGAGGCTTGATTAGTACTGGGTTGGGAGACTGGCTGGGAATACCAGGTGCTGTGGGTGTTTTTATTTTTTGCTTCCCTAATGAAAATATACATGGCATTCCTTGCAGCAAATGAAAATGTTTCATTTTTTACTACTTTTTTCCCGCAGTGGCAAAGAAATATATCGTTTTTTCCTCAGAAAGTTCAACACAATGCAACCTTCCAAAATAGAATTCTGACATCAAGAATTCCGTCTATAGTACATTTGAGTGCACCTGTCATTTTCTCAGTCTCTGTGTATGCATGGAGCAAGATATAGGCTCATGGATTTAAGAATGAGAGGATATCATGAGACAGCAATCTCCACCTACGGCCATACTACCTTGACAGCGCCCGATCCCGTCAGATCTCGGAAGCTAAGCAGGGTGAGGCTTGATTAGTACTGGGTTGGGAGACTGCCTGGGAATACCAGGTGCTGTAGGGGTTTTTATTTTTCGCTTCCCTAATGAAAATATACATGGCATTCCTCGCAGCAAATGAAAATGTTTCATTTCTTGCTACTTTTTTCCCGCAGTGGCAAAGAAATATATCGTTTTTTCCTCTGAAAGTTCAACACAATGCAACCTTCCAAAATAGAATTCTGACATCAAGAATTCCGTCTATAGTACATTTGAGTGCACCTGTCATTTTCTCAGTCTCTGTGTATGCATGGAGCAAGATATAGGCTCATGGATTTAAGAATGAGAGGATATCATGAGACAGCAATCTCCACCTACGGCCATACTACCTTGAAAGCGCCCGATCCCGTCAGATCTCGGAAGCTAAGCAGGGTGAGGCTTGATTAGTACTGGGTTGGGAGACTGCCTGGGAATACCAGGTGCTGTAGGTTTTTTTATTTTTCGCTTCCCTAATGAAAATATACATGGCATTCCTCGCAGCAAATGAAAATGTTTCATTTCTTGCTACTTTTTTCCCGGAGTGGCAAAGAAATATATTGTTTTTTCCTCTGAAAGTTCAACACAATGCAACCTTCCAAAATAGAATTCTGACATCAAGAATTCCGTCTATAGTATATTTGAGTGCACCTGTCATTTTCTCAGTCTCTGATTTAATTTCTCCATTTAAGGTAATTCTTCAAGAATGTATTTTTTTAACGGTCACAATAATACACTTATGCCTCCCATGTCATTTAGAAATATATCATACAGGCCTCAGAACACTCAGCATGTTATATGGTGAGCTTGTGGCTCACAGAGTTGGGGTGTGCAGTGTTCAAGCTGATACTTGGAAGAGATAGTGAGTTCAAATCCAAACAGGAGGAGGTTGAATATAGGCACCTCTGAAATTTTTTACTACTTTTTTCCCGCAGTGGCAAAGAAATCTATCGTTTTTTCCTCTGAAAGTTCAACACAATGCAACCTTCCAAAATAGAATTCTGACATCAAGAATTCCGTCTATAGTACATTTGAGTGCACCTGTCATTTTCTCAGTCTCTGTGTATGCATGGAGCAAGATATAGGCTCATGGATTTAAGAATGAGAGGATATCATGAGACAGCAATCTCCACCTACGGCCATACTACCTTGACAGCGCCCGATCCCGTCAGATCTCGGAAGCTAAGCAGGGTGAGGCTTGATTAGTACTGGGTTGGGAGACTGCCTGGGAATACCAGGTGCTGTAGGGGTTTTTATTTTTCGCTTCCCTAATGAAAATATACATGGCATTCCTCGCAGCAAATGAAAATGTTTCATTTCTAGCTACTTTTTTCCCGCAGTGGCAAAGAAATATATCGTTTTTTCCTCTGAAAGTTCAACACAATGCAACCTTCCAAAATAGAATTCTGACATCAAGAATTCCGTCTATAGTACATTTGAGTGCACCTGTCATTTTCTCAGTCTCTGTGTATGCATGGAGCAAGATATAGGCTCATGGATTTAAGAATGAGAGGATATCATGAGACAGCAATCTCCACCTACGGCCATACTACCTTGAAAGCGCCCGATCCCGTCAGATCTCGGAAGCTAAGCATTGTGAGGCTTGATTAGTACTGGGTTGGGAGACTGCCTGGGAATACCAGGTGCTGTGAGTGTTTTTATTTTTTGCTTCACTAATGAAAATATACATGGCATTCCTTGCAGCAAATGAAAATGTTTCATTTTTTACTACTTTTTTCCCACAGTGGCAAAGAAATCTATCGTTTTTTCCTCTGAAAGTTCAACACAATGCAACCTTCCAAAATAGAATTCTGACATCAAGAATTCCGTCTATAGTACATTTGAGTGCACCTGTCATTTTCTCAGTCTCTGTGTATGCATGGAGCAAGATATAGGCTCATGGATTTAAGAATGAGAGGATATCATGAGACAGCAATCTCCACCTACGGCCATACTACCTTGACAGCGCCCGATCCCGTCAGATCTCGGAAGCTAAGCAGGGTGAGGCTTGATTAGTACTGGGTTGGGAGACTGCCTGGGAATACCAGGTGCTGTAGGGGTTTTTATTTTTCGCTTCCCTAATGAAAATATACATGGCATTCCTCGCAGCAAATGAAAATGTTTCATTTCTTGCTACTTTTTTCCCGCAGTGGCAAAGAAATCTATCGTTTTTTCCTCTGAAAGTTCAACACAATGCAACCTTCCAAAATAGAATTCTGACATCAAGAATTCCGTCTATAGTACATTTGAGTGCACCTGTCATTTTCTCAGTCTCTGTGTATGCATGGAGCAAGATATAGGCTCATGGATTTAAGAATGAGAGGATATCATGAGACAGCAATCTCCACCTACGGCCATACTACCTTGAAAGCGCCCGATCCCGTCAGATCTCGGAAGCTAAGCAGGGTGAGGCTTGATTAGTACTGGGTTGGGAGACTGCCTGGGAATACCAGGTGCTGTGGGTGTTTTTATTTTTTGCTTCCCTAATGAAAATATACATGGCATTCCTTGCAGCAAATGAAAATGTTTCATTTTTTACTACTTTTTTCCCGCAGTGGCAAAGAAATATATCGTTTTTTCCTCAGAAAGTTCAACACAATGCAACCTTCCAAAATAGAATTCTGACATCAAGAATTCCGTCTATAGTACATTTGAGTGCACCTGTCATTTTCTCAGTCTCTGTGTATGCATGGAGCAAGATATAGGCTCATGGATTTAAGAATGAGAGGATATCATGAGACAGCAATCTCCACCTACGGCCATACTACCTTGAAAGCGCCCGATCCCGTCAGATCTCGGAAGCTAAGCAGGGTGAGGCTTGATTAGTACTGGGTTGGGAGACTGCCTGGGAATACCAGGTGCTGTAGGGGTTTTTATTTTTCGCTTCCCTAATGAAAATATACATGGCATTCCTCGCAGCAAATGAAAATGTTTCATTTCTTGCTACTTTTTTCCCGCAGTGGCAAAGAAATCTATCGTTTTTTCCTCTGAAAGTTCAACACAATGCAACCTTCCAAAATAGAATTCTGACATCAAGAATTCCGTCTATAGTACATTTGAGTGCACCTGTCATTTTCTCAGTCTCTGTGTATGCATGGAGCAAGATATAGGCTCATGGATTTAAGAATGAGAGGATATCATGAGACAGCAATCTCCACCTACGGCCATACTACCTTGACAGCGCCCGATCCCGTCAGATCTCGGAAGCTAAGCAGGGTGAGGCTTGATTAGTACTGGGTTGGGAGACTGCCTGGGAATACCAGGTGCTGTAGGGGTTTTTATTTTTCGCTTCCCTAATGAAAATATACATGGCATTCCTCGCAGCAAATGAAAATGTTTCATTTCTAGCTACTTTTTTCCCGCAGTGGCAAAGAAATATATCGTTTTTTCCTCTGAAAGTTCAACACAATGCAACCTTCCAAAATAGAATTCTGACATCAAGAATTCCGTCTATAGTACATTTGAGTGCACCTGTCATTTTCTCAGTCTCTGTGTATGCATGGAGCAAGATATAGGCTCATGGATTTAAGAATGAGAGGATATCATGAGACAGCAATCTCCACCTACGGCCATACTACCTTGAAAGCGCCCGATCCCGTCAGATCTCGGAAGCTAAGCATTGTGAGGCTTGATTAGTACTGGGTTGGGAGACTGCCTGGGAATACCAGGTGCTGTGAGTGTTTTTATTTTTTGCTTCACTAATGAAAATATACATGGCATTCCTTGCAGCAAATGAAAATGTTTCATTTTTTACTACTTTTTTCCCACAGTGGCAAAGAAATCTATCGTTTTTTCCTCTGAAAGTTCAACACAATGCAACCTTCCAAAATAGAATTCTGACATCAAGAATTCCGTCTATAGTACATTTGAGTGCACCTGTCATTTTCTCAGTCTCTGTGTATGCATGGAGCAAGATATAGGCTCATGGATTTAAGAATGAGAGGATATCATGAGACAGCAATCTCCACCTACGGCCATACTACCTTGAAAGCGCCCGATCCCGTCAGATCTCGGAAGCTAAGCAGGGTGAGGCTTGATTAGTACTGGGTTGGGAGACTGCCTGGGAATACCAGGTGCTGTAGGGGTTTTTATTTTTCGCTTCCCTAATGAAAATATACATGGCATTCCTCGCAGCAAATGAAAATGTTTCATTTCTTGCTACTTTTTTCCCGCAGTGGCAAAGAAATCTATCGTTTTTTCCTCTGAAAGTTCAACACAATGCAACCTTCCAAAATAGAATTCTGACATCAAGAATTCCGTCTATAGTACATTTGAGTGCACCTGTCATTTTCTCAGTCTCTGTGTATGCATGGAGCAAGATATAGGCTCATGGATTTAAGAATGAGAGGATATCATGAGACAGCAATCTCCACCTACGGCCATACTACCTTGAAAGCGCCCGATCCCGTCAGATCTCGGAAGCTAAGCAGGGTGAGGCTTGATTAGTACTGGGTTGGGAGACTGCCTGGGAATACCAGGTGCTGTGGGTGTTTTTATTTTTTGCTTCCCTAATGAAAATATACATGGCATTCCTTGCAGCAAATGAAAATGTTTCATTTTTTACTACTTTTTTCCCGCAGTGGCAAAGAAATATATCGTTTTTTCCTCAGAAAGTTCAACACAATGCAACCTTCCAAAATAGAATTCTGACATCAAGAATTCCGTCTATAGTACATTTGAGTGCACCTGTCATTTTCTCAGTCTCTGTGTATGCATGGAGCAAGATATAGGCTCATGGATTTAAGAATGAGAGGATATCATGAGACAGCAATCTCCACCTACGGCCATACTACCTTGAAAGCGCCCGATCCCGTCAGATCTCGGAAGCTAAGCAGGGTGAGGCTTGATTAGTACTGGGTTGGGAGACTGCCTGGGAATACCAGGTGCTGTAGGGGTTTTTATTTTTCGCTTCCCTAATGAAAATATACATGGCATTCCTCGCAGCAAATGAAAATGTTTCATTTCTTGCTACTTTTTTCCCGCAGTGGCAAAGAAATCTATCGTTTTTTCCTCTGAAAGTTCAACACAATGCAACCTTCCAAAATAGAATTCTGACATCAAGAATTCCGTCTATAGTACATTTGAGTGCACCTGTCATTTTCTCAGTCTCTGTGTATGCATGGAGCAAGATATAGGCTCATGGATTTAAGAATGAGAGGATATCATGAGACAGCAATCTCCACCTACGGCCATACTACCTTGACAGCGCCCGATCCCGTCAGATCTCGGAAGCTAAGCAGGGTGAGGCTTGATTAGTACTGGGTTGGGAGACTGCCTGGGAATACCAGGTGCTGTAGGGGTTTTTATTTTTCGCTTCCCTAATGAAAATATACATGGCATTCCTCGCAGCAAATGAAAATGTTTCATTTCTTGCTACTTTTTTCCCGCAGTGGCAAAGAAATATATCGTTTTTTCCTCTGAAAGTTCAACACAATGCAACCTTCCAAAATAGAATTCTGACATCAAGAATTCCGTCTATAGTACATTTGAGTGCACCTGTCATTTTCTCAGTCTCTGTGTATGCATGGAGCAAGATATAGGCTCATGGATTTAAGAATGAGAGGATATCATGAGACAGCAATCTCCACCTACGGCCATACTACCTTGACAGCGCCCGATCCCGTCAGATCTCGGAAGCTAAGCAGGGTGAGGCTTGATTAGTACTGGGTTGGGAGACTGCCTGGGAATACCAGGTGCTGTAGGGGTTTTTATTTTTCGCTTCCCTAATGAAAATATACATGGCATTCCTTGCAGCAAATGAAAATGTTTCATTTTTTACTACTTTTTTCCCGCAGTGGCAAAGAAATCTATCGTTTTTTCCTCTGAAAGTTCAACACAATGCAACCTTCCAAAATAGAATTCTGACATCAAGAATTCCGTCTATAGTACATTTGAGTGCACCTGTCATTTTCTCAGTCTCTGTGTATGCATGGAGCAAGATATAGGCTCATGGATTTAAGAATGAGAGGATATCATGAGACAGCAATCTCCACCTACGGCCATACTACCTTGACAGCGCCCGATCCCGTCAGATCTCGGAAGCTAAGCAGGGTGAGGCTTGATTAGTACTGGGTTGGGAGACTGCCTGGGAATACCAGGTGCTGTAGGGGTTTTTATTTTTCGCTTCCCTAATGAAAATATACATGGCATTCCTCGCAGCAAATGAAAATGTTTCATTTCTTGCTACTTTTTTCCCGCAGTGGCAAAGAAATATATCGTTTTTTCCTCTGAAAGTTCAACACAATGCAACCTTCCAAAATAGAATTCTGACATCAAGAATTCCGTCTATAGTACATTTGAGTGCACCTGTCATTTTCTCAGTCTCTGTGTATGCATGGAGCAAGATATAGGCTCATGGATTTAAGAATGAGAGGATATCATGAGACAGCAATCTCCACCTACGGCCATACTACCTTGAAAGCGCCCGATCCCGTCAGATCTCGGAAGCTAAGCAGGGTGAGGCTTGATTAGTACTGGGTTGGGAGACTGCCTGGGAATACCAGGTGCTGTGGGTGTTTTTATTTTTTGCTTCCCTAATGAAAATATACATGGCATTCCTTGCAGCAAATGAAAATGTTTCATTTTTTACTACTTTTTTCCCGCAGTGGCAAAGAAATCTATCGTTTTTTCCTCTGAAAGTTCAACACAATGCAACCTTCCAAAATAGAATTCTGACATCAAGAATTCCGTCTATAGTACATTTGAGTGCACCTGTCATTTTCTCAGTCTCTGTGTATGCATGGAGCAAGATATAGGCTCATGGATTTAAGAATGAGAGGATATCATGAGACAGCAATCTCCACCTACGGCCATACTACCTTGACAGCGCCCGATCCCGTCAGATCTCGGAAGCTAAGCAGGGTGAGGCTTGATTAGTACTGGGTTGGGAGACTGCCTGGGAATACCAGGTGCTGTAGGGGTTTTTATTTTTCGCTTCCCTAATGAAAATATACATGGCATTCCTCGCAGCAAATGAAAATGTTTCATTTCTTGCTACTTTTTTCCCGCAGTGGCAAAGAAATATATCGTTTTTTCCTCTGAAAGTTCAACACAATGCAACCTTCCAAAATAGAATTCTGACATCAAGAATTCCGTCTATAGTACATTTGAGTGCACCTGTCATTTTCTCAGTCTCTGTGTATGCATGGAGCAAGATATAGGCTCATGGATTTAAGAATGAGAGGATATCATGAGACAGCAATCTCCACCTACGGCCATACTACCTTGAAAGCGCCCGATCCCGTCAGATCTCGGAAGCTAAGCAGGGTGAGGCTTGATTAGTACTGGGTTGGGAGACTGCCTGGGAATACCAGGTGCTGTGGGTGTTTTTATTTTTTGCTTCCCTAATGAAAATATACATGGCATTCCTTGCAGCAAATGAAAATGTTTCATTTTTTACTACTTTTTTCCCGCAGTGGCAAAGAAATCTATCGTTTTTTCCTCTGAAAGTTCAACACAATGCAACCTTCCAAAATAGAATTCTGACATCAAGAATTCCGTCTATAGTACATTTGAGTGCACCTGTCATTTTCTCAGTCTCTGTGTATGCATGGAGCAAGATATAGGCTCATGGATTTAAGAATGAGAGGATATCATGAGACAGCAATCTCCACCTACGGCCATACTACCTTGACAGCGCCCGATCCCGTCAGATCTCGGAAGCTAAGCAGGGTGAGGCTTGATTAGTACTGGGTTGGGAGACTGCCTGGGAATACCAGGTGCTGTAGGGGTTTTTATTTTTCGCTTCCCTAATGAAAATATACATGGCATTCCTCGCAGCAAATGAAAATGTTTCATTTCTTGCTACTTTTTTCCCGCAGTGGCAAAGAAATATATCGTTTTTTCCTCTGAAAGTTCAACACAATGCAACCTTCCAAAATAGAATTCTGACATCAAGAATTCCGTCTATAGTACATTTGAGTGCACCTGTCATTTTCTCAGTCTCTGTGTATGCATGGAGCAAGATATAGGCTCATGGATTTAAGAATGAGAGGATATCATGAGACAGCAATCTCCACCTACGGCCATACTACCTTGAAAGCGCCCGATCCCGTCAGATCTCGGAAGCTAAGCATTGTGAGGCTTGATTAGTACTGGGTTGGGAGACTGCCTGGGAATACCAGGTGCTGTGAGTGTTTTTATTTTTTGCTTCACTAATGAAAATATACATGGCATTCCTTGCAGCAAATGAAAATGTTTCATTTTTTACTACTTTTTTCCCACAGTGGCAAAGAAATCTATCGTTTTTTCCTCTGAAAGTTCAACACAATGCAACCTTCCAAAATAGAATTCTGACATCAAGAATTCCGTCTATAGTACATTTGAGTGCACCTGTCATTTTCTCAGTCTCTGTGTATGCATGGAGCAAGATATAGGCTCATGGATTTAAGAATGAGAGGATATCATGAGACAGCAATCTCCACCTACGGCCATACTACCTTGACAGCGCCCGATCCCGTCAGATCTCGGAAGCTAAGCAGGGTGAGGCTTGATTAGTACTGGGTTGGGAGACTGCCTGGGAATACCAGGTGCTGTAGGGGTTTTTATTTTTCGCTTCCCTAATGAAAATATACATGGCATTCCTCGCAGCAAATGAAAATGTTTCATTTCTTGCTACTTTTTTCCCGCAGTGGCAAAGAAATCTATCGTTTTTTCCTCTGAAAGTTCAACACAATGCAACCTTCCAAAATAGAATTCTGACATCAAGAATTCCGTCTATAGTACATTTGAGTGCACCTGTCATTTTCTCAGTCTCTGTGTATGCATGGAGCAAGATATAGGCTCATGGATTTAAGAATGAGAGGATATCATGAGACAGCAATCTCCACCTACGGCCATACTACCTTGAAAGCGCCCGATCCCGTCAGATCTCGGAAGCTAAGCAGGGTGAGGCTTGATTAGTACTGGGTTGGGAGACTGCCTGGGAATACCAGGTGCTGTGGGTGTTTTTATTTTTTGCTTCCCTAATGAAAATATACATGGCATTCCTTGCAGCAAATGAAAATGTTTCATTTTTTACTACTTTTTTCCCGCAGTGGCAAAGAAATATATCGTTTTTTCCTCAGAAAGTTCAACACAATGCAACCTTCCAAAATAGAATTCTGACATCAAGAATTCCGTCTATAGTACATTTGAGTGCACCTGTCATTTTCTCAGTCTCTGTGTATGCATGGAGCAAGATATAGGCTCATGGATTTAAGAATGAGAGGATATCATGAGACAGCAATCTCCACCTACGGCCATACTACCTTGAAAGCGCCCGATCCCGTCAGATCTCGGAAGCTAAGCAGGGTGAGGCTTGATTAGTACTGGGTTGGGAGACTGCCTGGGAATACCAGGTGCTGTAGGGGTTTTTATTTTTCGCTTCCCTAATGAAAATATACATGGCATTCCTCGCAGCAAATGAAAATGTTTCATTTCTTGCTACTTTTTTCCCGCAGTGGCAAAGAAATCTATCGTTTTTTCCTCTGAAAGTTCAACACAATGCAACCTTCCAAAATAGAATTCTGACATCAAGAATTCCGTCTATAGTACATTTGAGTGCACCTGTCATTTTCTCAGTCTCTGTGTATGCATGGAGCAAGATATAGGCTCATGGATTTAAGAATGAGAGGATATCATGAGACAGCAATCTCCACCTACGGCCATACTACCTTGACAGCGCCCGATCCCGTCAGATCTCGGAAGCTAAGCAGGGTGAGGCTTGATTAGTACTGGGTTGGGAGACTGCCTGGGAATACCAGGTGCTGTAGGGGTTTTTATTTTTCGCTTCCCTAATGAAAATATACATGGCATTCCTTGCAGCAAATGAAAATGTTTCATTTTTTACTACTTTTTTCCCGCAGTGGCAAAGAAATCTATCGTTTTTTCCTCTGAAAGTTCAACACAATGCAACCTTCCAAAATAGAATTCTGACATCAAGAATTCCGTCTATAGTACATTTGAGTGCACCTGTCATTTTCTCAGTCTCTGTGTATGCATGGAGCAAGATATAGGCTCATGGATTTAAGAATGAGAGGATATCATGAGACAGCAATCTCCACCTACGGCCATACTACCTTGACAGCGCCCGATCCCGTCAGATCTCGGAAGCTAAGCAGGGTGAGGCTTGATTAGTACTGGGTTGGGAGACTGCCTGGGAATACCAGGTGCTGTAGGGGTTTTTATTTTTCGCTTCCCTAATGAAAATATACATGGCATTCCTCGCAGCAAATGAAAATGTTTCATTTCTTGCTACTTTTTTCCCGCAGTGGCAAAGAAATATATCGTTTTTTCCTCTGAAAGTTCAACACAATGCAACCTTCCAAAATAGAATTCTGACATCAAGAATTCCGTCTATAGTACATTTGAGTGCACCTGTCATTTTCTCAGTCTCTGTGTATGCATGGAGCAAGATATAGGCTCATGGATTTAAGAATGAGAGGATATCATGAGACAGCAATCTCCACCTACGGCCATACTACCTTGAAAGCGCCCGATCCCGTCAGATCTCGGAAGCTAAGCAGGGTGAGGCTTGATTAGTACTGGGTTGGGAGACTGCCTGGGAATACCAGGTGCTGTGGGTGTTTTTATTTTTTGCTTCCCTAATGAAAATATACATGGCATTCCTTGCAGCAAATGAAAATGTTTCATTTTTTACTACTTTTTTCCCGCAGTGGCAAAGAAATCTATCGTTTTTTCCTCTGAAAGTTCAACACAATGCAACCTTCCAAAATAGAATTCTGACATCAAGAATTCCGTCTATAGTACATTTGAGTGCACCTGTCATTTTCTCAGTCTCTGTGTATGCATGGAGCAAGATATAGGCTCATGGATTTAAGAATGAGAGGATATCATGAGACAGCAATCTCCACCTACGGCCATACTACCTTGACAGCGCCCGATCCCGTCAGATCTCGGAAGCTAAGCAGGGTGAGGCTTGATTAGTACTGGGTTGGGAGACTGCCTGGGAATACCAGGTGCTGTAGGGGTTTTTATTTTTCGCTTCCCTAATGAAAATATACATGGCATTCCTCGCAGCAAATGAAAATGTTTCATTTCTTGCTACTTTTTTCCCGCAGTGGCAAAGAAATATATCGTTTTTTCCTCTGAAAGTTCAACACAATGCAACCTTCCAAAATAGAATTCTGACATCAAGAATTCCGTCTATAGTACATTTGAGTGCACCTGTCATTTTCTCAGTCTCTGTGTATGCATGGAGCAAGATATAGGCTCATGGATTTAAGAATGAGAGGATATCATGAGACAGCAATCTCCACCTACGGCCATACTACCTTGAAAGCGCCCGATCCCGTCAGATCTCGGAAGCTAAGCAGGGTGAGGCTTGATTAGTACTGGGTTGGGAGACTGCCTGGGAATACCAGGTGCTGTGGGTGTTTTTATTTTTTGCTTCCCTAATGAAAATATACATGGCATTCCTTGCAGCAAATGAAAATGTTTCATTTTTTACTACTTTTTTCCCGCAGTGGCAAAGAAATCTATCGTTTTTTCCTCTGAAAGTTCAACACAATGCAACCTTCCAAAATAGAATTCTGACATCAAGAATTCCGTCTATAGTACATTTGAGTGCACCTGTCATTTTCTCAGTCTCTGTGTATGCATGGAGCAAGATATAGGCTCATGGATTTAAGAATGAGAGGATATCATGAGACAGCAATCTCCACCTACGGCCATACTACCTTGACAGCGCCCGATCCCGTCAGATCTCGGAAGCTAAGCAGGGTGAGGCTTGATTAGTACTGGGTTGGGAGACTGCCTGGGAATACCAGGTGCTGTAGGGGTTTTTATTTTTCGCTTCCCTAATGAAAATATACATGGCATTCCTCGCAGCAAATGAAAATGTTTCATTTCTTGCTACTTTTTTCCCGCAGTGGCAAAGAAATCTATCGTTTTTTCCTCTGAAAGTTCAACACAATGCAACCTTCCAAAATAGAATTCTGACATCAAGAATTCCGTCTATAGTACATTTGAGTGCACCTGTCATTTTCTCAGTCTCTGTGTATGCATGGAGCAAGATATAGGCTCATGGATTTAAGAATGAGAGGATATCATGAGACAGCAATCTCCACCTACGGCCATACTACCTTGAAAGCGCCCGATCCCGTCAGAGCTCGGAAGCTAAGCAGGGTGAGGCTTGATTAGTACTGGGTTGGGAGACTGCCTGGGAATACCAGGTGCTGTGGGTGTTTTTATTTTTTGCTTCCCTAATGAAAATATACATGGCATTCCTTGCAGCAAATGAAAATGTTTCATTTTTTACTACTTTTTTCCCGCAGTGGCAAAGAAATATATCGTTTTTTCCTCAGAAAGTTCAACACAATGCAACCTTCCAAAATAGAATTCTGACATCAAGAATTCCGTCTATAGTACATTTGAGTGCACCTGTCATTTTCTCTGTGTATGCATGGTGCAAGATATAGGCTCATGGATTTAAGAATGAGAGGATATCATGAGACAGCAATCTCCACCTACGGCCATACTACCTTGAAAGCGCCCGATCCCGTCAGATCTCGGAAGCTAAGCAGGGTGAGGCTTGATTAGTACTGGGTTGGGAGACTGCCTGGGAATACCAGGTGCTGTAGGGGTTTTTATTTTTCGCTTCCCTAATGAAAATATACATGGCATTCCTCGCAGCAAATGAAAATGTTTCATTTCTTGCTACTTTTTTCCCGGAGTGGCAAAGAAATATATTGTTTTTTCCTCTGAAAGTTCAACACAATGCAACCTTCCAAAATAGAATTCTGACATCAAGAATTCCGTCTATAGTACATTTGAGTGCACCTGTCATTTTCTCAGTCTCTGTGTATGCATGGAGCAAGATATAGGCTCATGGATTTAAGAATGAGAGGATATCATGAGACAGCAATCTCCACCTACGGCCATACTACCTTGACAGCGCCCGATCCCGTCAGATCTCGGAAGCTAAGCAGGGTGAGGCTTGATTAGTACTGGGTTGGGAGACTGCCTGGGAATACCAGGTGCTGTAGGGGTTTTTATTTTTCGCTTCCCTAATGAAAATATACATGGCATTCCTTGCAGCAAATGAAAATGTTTCATTTTTTACTACTTTTTTCCCGCAGTGGCAAAGAAATCTATCGTTTTTTCCTCTGAAAGTTCAACACAATGCAACCTTCCAAAATAGAATTCTGACATCAAGAATTCCGTCTATAGTACATTTGAGTGCACCTGTCATTTTCTCAGTCTCTGTGTATGCATGGAGCAAGATATAGGCTCATGGATTTAAGAATGAGAGGATATCATGAGACAGCAATCTCCACCTACGGCCATACTACCTTGACAGCGCCCGATCCCGTCAGATCTCGGAAGCTAAGCAGGGTGAGGCTTGATTAGTACTGGGTTGGGAGACTGCCTGGGAATACCAGGTGCTGTAGGGGTTTTTATTTTTCGCTTCCCTAATGAAAATATACATGGCATTCCTCGCAGCAAATGAAAATGTTTCATTTCTTGCTACTTTTTTCCCGCAGTGGCAAAGAAATATATCGTTTTTTCCTCTGAAAGTTCAACACAATGCAACCTTCCAAAATAGAATTCTGACATCAAGAATTCCGTCTATAGTACATTTGAGTGCACCTGTCATTTTCTCAGTCTCTGTGTATGCATGGAGCAAGATATAGGCTCATGGATTTAAGAATGAGAGGATATCATGAGACAGCAATCTCCACCTACGGCCATACTACCTTGAAAGCGCCCGATCCCGTCAGATCTCGGAAGCTAAGCAGGGTGAGGCTTGATTAGTACTGGGTTGGGAGACTGCCTGGGAATACCAGGTGCTGTGGGTGTTTTTATTTTTTGCTTCCCTAATGAAAATATACATGGCATTCCTTGCAGCAAATGAAAATGTTTCATTTTTTACTACTTTTTTCCCGCAGTGGCAAAGAAATCTATCGTTTTTTCCTCTGAAAGTTCAACACAATGCAACCTTCCAAAATAGAATTCTGACATCAAGAATTCCGTCTATAGTACATTTGAGTGCACCTGTCATTTTCTCAGTCTCTGTGTATGCATGGAGCAAGATATAGGCTCATGGATTTAAGAATGAGAGGATATCATGAGACAGCAATCTCCACCTACGGCCATACTACCTTGACAGCGCCCGATCCCGTCAGATCTCGGAAGCTAAGCAGGGTGAGGCTTGATTAGTACTGGGTTGGGAGACTGCCTGGGAATACCAGGTGCTGTAGGGGTTTTTATTTTTCGCTTCCCTAATGAAAATATACATGGCATTCCTCGCAGCAAATGAAAATGTTTCATTTCTTGCTACTTTTTTCCCGCAGTGGCAAAGAAATATATCGTTTTTTCCTCTGAAAGTTCAACACAATGCAACCTTCCAAAATAGAATTCTGACATCAAGAATTCCGTCTATAGTACATTTGAGTGCACCTGTCATTTTCTCAGTCTCTGTGTATGCATGGAGCAAGATATAGGCTCATGGATTTAAGAATGAGAGGATATCATGAGACAGCAATCTCCACCTACGGCCATACTACCTTGAAAGCGCCCGATCCCGTCAGATCTCGGAAGCTAAGCAGGGTGAGGCTTGATTAGTACTGGGTTGGGAGACTGCCTGGGAATACCAGGTGCTGTGGGTGTTTTTATTTTTTGCTTCCCTAATGAAAATATACATGGCATTCCTTGCAGCAAATGAAAATGTTTCATTTTTTACTACTTTTTTCCCGCAGTGGCAAAGAAATCTATCGTTTTTTCCTCTGAAAGTTCAACACAATGCAACCTTCCAAAATAGAATTCTGACATCAAGAATTCCGTCTATAGTACATTTGAGTGCACCTGTCATTTTCTCAGTCTCTGTGTATGCATGGAGCAAGATATAGGCTCATGGATTTAAGAATGAGAGGATATCATGAGACAGCAATCTCCACCTACGGCCATACTACCTTGACAGCGCCCGATCCCGTCAGATCTCGGAAGCTAAGCAGGGTGAGGCTTGATTAGTACTGGGTTGGGAGACTGCCTGGGAATACCAGGTGCTGTAGGGGTTTTTATTTTTCGCTTCCCTAATGAAAATATACATGGCATTCCTCGCAGCAAATGAAAATGTTTCATTTCTTGCTACTTTTTTCCCGCAGTGGCAAAGAAATCTATCGTTTTTTCCTCTGAAAGTTCAACACAATGCAACCTTCCAAAATAGAATTCTGACATCAAGAATTCCGTCTATAGTACATTTGAGTGCACCTGTCATTTTCTCAGTCTCTGTGTATGCATGGAGCAAGATATAGGCTCATGGATTTAAGAATGAGAGGATATCATGAGACAGCAATCTCCACCTACGGCCATACTACCTTGAAAGCGCCCGATCCCGTCAGAGCTCGGAAGCTAAGCAGGGTGAGGCTTGATTAGTACTGGGTTGGGAGACTGCCTGGGAATACCAGGTGCTGTGGGTGTTTTTATTTTTTGCTTCCCTAATGAAAATATACATGGCATTCCTTGCAGCAAATGAAAATGTTTCATTTTTTACTACTTTTTTCCCGCAGTGGCAAAGAAATATATCGTTTTTTCCTCAGAAAGTTCAACACAATGCAACCTTCCAAAATAGAATTCTGACATCAAGAATTCCGTCTATAGTACATTTGAGTGCACCTGTCATTTTCTCTGTGTATGCATGGTGCAAGATATAGGCTCATGGATTTAAGAATGAGAGGATATCATGAGACAGCAATCTCCACCTACGGCCATACTACCTTGAAAGCGCCCGATCCCGTCAGATCTCAGAAGCTAAGCAGGGTGAGGCTTGATTAGTACTGGGTTGGGAGACTGCCTGGGAATACCAGGTGCTGTAGGGGTTTTTATTTTTCGCTTCCCTAATGAAAATATACATGGCATTCCTCGCAGCAAATGAAAATGTTTCATTTCTTGCTACTTTTTTCCCGGAGTGGCAAAGAAATATATTGTTTTTTCCTCTGAAAGTTCAACACAATGCAACCTTCCAAAATAGAATTCTGACATCAAGAATTCCGTCTATAGTATATTTGAGTGCACCTGTCATTTTCTCAGTCTCTGATTTAATTTCTCCATTTAAGGTAATTCTTCAAGAATGTATTTTTTTAACGGTCACAATAATACACTTATGCCTCCCATGTCATTTAGAAATATATCATACAGGCCTCAGAACACTCAGCATGTTATATGGTGAGCTTGTGGCTCACAGAGTTGGGGTGTGCAGTGTTCAAGCTGATACTTGGAAGAGATAGTGAGTTCAAATCCAAACAGGAGGAGGTTGAATATAGGCACCTCTGAAATTTTTTACTACTTTTTTCCCGCAGTGGCAAAGAAATCTATCGTTTTTTCCTCTGAAAGTTCAACACAATGCAACCTTCCAAAATAGAATTCTGACATCAAGAATTCCGTCTATAGTACATTTGAGTGCACCTGTCATTTTCTCAGTCTCTGTGTATGCATGGAGCAAGATATAGGCTCATGGATTTAAGAATGAGAGGATATCATGAGACAGCAATCTCCACCTACGGCCATACTACCTTGACAGCGCCCGATCCCGTCAGATCTCGGAAGCTAAGCAGGGTGAGGCTTGATTAGTACTGGGTTGGGAGACTGCCTGGGAATACCAGGTGCTGTAGGGGTTTTTATTTTTCGCTTCCCTAATGAAAATATACATGGCATTCCTCGCAGCAAATGAAAATGTTTCATTTCTTGCTACTTTTTTCCCGCAGTGGCAAAGAAATATATCGTTTTTTCCTCTGAAAGTTCAACACAATGCAACCTTCCAAAATAGAATTCTGACATCAAGAATTCCGTCTATAGTACATTTGAGTGCACCTGTCATTTTCTCAGTCTCTGTGTATGCATGGAGCAAGATATAGGCTCATGGATTTAAGAATGAGAGGATATCATGAGACAGCAATCTCCACCTACGGCCATACTACCTTGAAAGCGCCCGATCCCGTCAGATCTCGGAAGCTAAGCAGGGTGAGGCTTGATTAGTACTGGGTTGGGAGACTGCCTGGGAATACCAGGTGCTGTGAGTGTTTTTATTTTTTGCTTCACTAATGAAAATATACATGGCATTCCTCGCAGCAAATGAAAATGTTTCATTTTTTACTACTTTTTTCCCGCAGTGGCAAAGAAATCTATCGTTTTTTCCTCTGAAAGTTCAACACAATGCAACCTTCCAAAATAGAATTCTGACATCAAGAATTCCGTCTATAGTACATTTGAGTGCACCTGTCATTTTCTCAGTCTCTGTGTATGCATGGAGCAAGATATAGGCTCATGGATTTAAGAATGAGAGGATATCATGAGACAGCAATCTCCACCTACGGCCATACTACCTTGACAGCGCCCGATCCCGTCAGATCTCGGAAGCTAAGCAGGGTGAGGCTTGATTAGTACTGGGTTGGGAGACTGCCTGGGAATACCAGGTGCTGTGGGTGTTTTTATTTTTCGCTTCCCTAATGAAAATATACATGGCATTCCTTGCAGCAAATGAAAATGTTTCATTTTTTACTACTTTTTTCCCGCAGTGGCAAAGAAATCTATCGTTTTTTCCTCTGAAAGTTCAACACAATGCAACCTTCCAAAATAGAATTCTGACATCAAGAATTCCGTCTATAGTACATTTGAGTGCACCTGTCATTTTCTCAGTCTCTGTGTATGCATGGAGCAAGATATAGGCTCATGGATTTAAGAATGAGAGGATATCATGAGACAGCAATCTCCACCTACGGCCATACTACCTTGACAGCGCCCGATCCCGTCAGATCTCGGAAGCTAAGCAGGGTGAGGCTTGATTAGTACTGGGTTGGGAGACTGCCTGGGAATACCAGGTGCTGTAGGGGTTTTTATTTTTCGCTTCCCTAATGAAAATATACATGGCATTCCTCGCAGCAAATGAAAATGTTTCATTTCTTGCTACTTTTTTCCCGCAGTGGCAAAGAAATATATCGTTTTTTCCTCTGAAAGTTCAACACAATGCAACCTTCCAAAATAGAATTCTGACATCAAGAATTCCGTCTATAGTACATTTGAGTGCACCTGTCATTTTCTCAGTCTCTGTGTATGCATGGAGCAAGATATAGGCTCATGGATTTAAGAATGAGAGGATATCATGAGACAGCAATCTCCACCTACGGCCATACTACCTTGAAAGCGCCCGATCCCGTCAGATCTCGGAAGCTAAGCAGGGTGAGGCTTGATTAGTACTGGGTTGGGAGACTGCCTGGGAATACCAGGTGCTGTAGGGGTTTTTATTTTTCGCTTCCCTAATGAAAATATACATGGCATTCCTCGCAGCAAATGAAAATGTTTCATTTCTTGCTACTTTTTTCCCGGAGTGGCAAAGAAATATATTGTTTTTTCCTCTGAAAGTTCAACACAATGCAACCTTCCAAAATAGAATTCTGACATCAAGAATTCCGTCTATAGTACATTTGAGTGCACCTGTCATTTTCTCAGTCTCTGTGTATGCATGGAGCAAGATATAGGCTCATGGATTTAAGAATGAGAGGATATCATGAGACAGCAATCTCCACCTACGGCCATACTACCTTGAAAGCGCCCGATCCCGTCAGATCTCGGAAGCTAAGCAGGGTGAGGCTTGATTAGTACTGGGTTGGGAGACTGCCTGGGAATACCAGGTGCTGTGAGTGTTTTTATTTTTTGCTTCACTAATGAAAATATACATGGCATTCCTTGCAGCAAATGAAAATGTTTCATTTTTTACTACTTTTTTCCCGCAGTGGCAAAGAAATCTATCGTTTTTTCCTCTGAAAGTTCAACACAATGCAACCTTCCAAAATAGAATTCTGACATCAAGAATTCCGTCTATAGTACATTTGAGTGCACCTGTCATTTTCTCAGTCTCTGTGTATGCATGGAGCAAGATATAGGCTCATGGATTTAAGAATGAGAGGATATCATGAGACAGCAATCTCCACCTACGGCCATACTACCTTGACAGCGCCCGATCCCGTCAGATCTCGGAAGCTAAGCAGGGTGAGGCTTGATTAGTACTGGGTTGGGAGACTGCCTGGGAATACCAGGTGCTGTGGGTGTTTTTATTTTTCGCTTCCCTAATGAAAATATACATGGCATTCCTTGCAGCAAATGAAAATGTTTCATTTTTTACTACTTTTTTCCCGCAGTGGCAAAGAAATCTATCGTTTTTTCCTCTGAAAGTTCAACACAATGCAACCTTCCAAAATAGAATTCTGACATCAAGAATTCCGTCTATAGTACATTTGAGTGCACCTGTCATTTTCTCAGTCTCTGTGTATGCATGGAGCAAGATATAGGCTCATGGATTTAAGAATGAGAGGATATCATGAGACAGCAATCTCCACCTACGGCCATACTACCTTGACAGCGCCCGATCCCGTCAGATCTCGGAAGCTAAGCAGGGTGAGGCTTGATTAGTACTGGGTTGGGAGACTGCCTGGGAATACCAGGTGCTGTAGGGGTTTTTATTTTTCGCTTCCCTAATGAAAATATACATGGCATTCCTCGCAGCAAATGAAAATGTTTCATTTCTTGCTACTTTTTTCCCGCAGTGGCAAAGAAATATATCGTTTTTTCCTCTGAAAGTTCAACACAATGCAACCTTCCAAAATAGAATTCTGACATCAAGAATTCCGTCTATAGTACATTTGAGTGCACCTGTCATTTTCTCAGTCTCTGTGTATGCATGGAGCAAGATATAGGCTCATGGATTTAAGAATGAGAGGATATCATGAGACAGCAATCTCCACCTACGGCCATACTACCTTGAAAGCGCCCGATCCCGTCAGATCTCGGAAGCTAAGCAGGGTGAGGCTTGATTAGTACTGGGTTGGGAGACTGCCTGGGAATACCAGGTGCTGTAGGGGTTTTTATTTTTCGCTTCCCTAATGAAAATATACATGGCATTCCTCGCAGCAAATGAAAATGTTTCATTTCTTGCTACTTTTTTCCCGGAGTGGCAAAGAAATATATTGTTTTTTCCTCTGAAAGTTCAACACAATGCAACCTTCCAAAATAGAATTCTGACATCAAGAATTCCGTCTATAGTATATTTGAGTGCACCTGTCATTTTCTCAGTCTCTGATTTAATTTCTCCATTTAAGGTAATTCTTCAAGAATGTATTTTTTTAACGGTCACAATAATACACTTATGCCTCCCATGTCATTTAGAAATATATCATACAGGCCTCAGAACACTCAGCATGTTATATGGTGAGCTTGTGGCTCACAGAGTTGGGGTGTGCAGTGTTCAAGCTGATACTTGGAAGAGATAGTGAGTTCAAATCCAAACAGGAGGAGGTTGAATATAGGCACCTCTGAAATTTTTTACTACTTTTTTCCCGCAGTGGCAAAGAAATCTATCGTTTTTTCCTCTGAAAGTTCAACACAATGCAACCTTCCAAAATAGAATTCTGACATCAAGAATTCCGTCTATAGTACATTTGAGTGCACCTGTCATTTTCTCAGTCTCTGTGTATGCATGGAGCAAGATATAGGCTCATGGATTTAAGAATGAGAGGATATCATGAGACAGCAATCTCCACCTACGGCCATACTACCTTGACAGCGCCCGATCCCGTCAGATCTCGGAAGCTAAGCAGGGTGAGGCTTGATTAGTACTGGGTTGGGAGACTGCCTGGGAATACCAGGTGCTGTAGGGGTTTTTATTTTTCGCTTCCCTAATGAAAATATACATGGCATTCCTCGCAGCAAATGAAAATGTTTCATTTCTTGCTACTTTTTTCCCGGAGTGGCAAAGAAATATATTGTTTTTTCCTCTGAAAGTTCAACACAATGCAACCTTCCAAAATAGAATTCTGACATCAAGAATTCCGTCTATAGTATATTTGAGTGCACCTGTCATTTTCTCAGTCTCTGATTTAATTTCTCCATTTAAGGTAATTCTTCAAGAATGTATTTTTTTAACGGTCACAATAATACACTTATGCCTCCCATGTCATTTAGAAATATATCATACAGGCCTCAGAACACTCAGCATGTTATATGGTGAGCTTGTGGCTCACAGAGTTGGGGTGTGCAGTGTTCAAGCTGATACTTGGAAGAGATAGTGAGTTCAAATCCAAACAGGAGGAGGTTGAATATAGGCACCTCTGAAATTTTTTACTACTTTTTTCCCGCAGTGGCAAAGAAATCTATCGTTTTTTCCTCTGAAAGTTCAACACAATGCAACCTTCCAAAATAGAATTCTGACATCAAGAATTCCGTCTATAGTACATTTGAGTGCACCTGTCATTTTCTCAGTCTCTGTGTATGCATGGAGCAAGATATAGGCTCATGGATTTAAGAATGAGAGGATATCATGAGACAGCAATCTCCACCTACGGCCATACTACCTTGACAGCGCCCGATCCCGTCAGATCTCGGAAGCTAAGCAGGGTGAGGCTTGATTAGTACTGGGTTGGGAGACTGCCTGGGAATACCAGGTGCTGTAGGGGTTTTTATTTTTCGCTTCCCTAATGAAAATATACATGGCATTCCTCGCAGCAAATGAAAATGTTTCATTTCTTGCTACTTTTTTCCCGCAGTGGCAAAGAAATATATCGTTTTTTCCTCTGAAAGTTCAACACAATGCAACCTTCCAAAATAGAATTCTGACATCAAGAATTCCGTCTATAGTACATTTGAGTGCACCTGTCATTTTCTCAGTCTCTGTGTATGCATGGAGCAAGATATAGGCTCATGGATTTAAGAATGAGAGGATATCATGAGACAGCAATCTCCACCTACGGCCATACTACCTTGACAGCGCCCGATCCCGTCAGATCTCGGAAGCTAAGCAGGGTGAGGCTTGATTAGTACTGGGTTGGGAGACTGCCTGGGAATACCAGGTGCTGTAGGGGTTTTTATTTTTCGCTTCCCTAATGAAAATATACATGGCATTCCTCGCAGCAAATGAAAATGTTTCATTTCTTGCTACTTTTTTCCCGCAGTGGCAAAGAAATCTATCGTTTTTTCCTCTGAAAGTTCAACACAATGCAACCTTCCAAAATAGAATTCTGACATCAAGAATTCCGTCTATAGTATATTTGAGTGCACCTGTCATTTTCTCAGTCTCTGATTTAATTTCTCCATTTAAGGTAATTCTTCAAGAATGTATTTTTTTAACGGTCACAATAATACACTTATGCCTCCCATGTCATTTAGAAATATATCATACAGGCCTCAGAACACTCAGCATGTTATCAAGAATTCCGTCTATAGTACATTTGAGTGCACCTGTCATTTTCTCAGTCTCTGTGTATGCATGGAGCAAGATATAGGCTCATGGATTTAAGAATGAGAGGATATCATGAGACAGCAATCTCCACCTACGGCCATACTACCTTGACAGCGCCCGATCCCGTCAGATCTCGGAAGCTAAGCAGGGTGAGGCTTGATTAGTACTGGGTTGGGAGACTGCCTGGGAATACCAGGTGCTGTAGGGGTTTTTATTTTTCGCTTCCCTAATGAAAATATACATGGCATTCCTCGCAGCAAATGAAAATGTTTCATTTCTTGCTACTTTTTTCCCGCAGTGGCAAAGAAATCTATCGTTTTTTCCTCTGAAAGTTCAACACAATGCAACCTTCCAAAATAGAATTCTGACATCAAGAATTCCGTCTATAGTACATTTGAGTGCACCTGTCATTTTCTCAGTCTCTGTGTATGCATGGAGCAAGATATAGGCTCATGGATTTAAGAATGAGAGGATATCATGAGACAGCAATCTCCACCTACGGCCATACTACCTTGAAAGCGCCCGATCCCGTCAGATCTCGGAAGCTAAGCAGGGTGAGGCTTGATTAGTACTGGGTTGGGAGACTGCCTGGGAATACCAGGTGCTGTAGGGGTTTTTATTTTTCGCTTCCCTAAAGAAAATATACATGGCATTCCTCGCAGCAAATGAAAATGTTTCATTTCTTGCTACTTTTTTCCCGGAGTGGCAAAGAAATATATTGTTTTTTCCTCTGAAAGTTCAACACAATGCAACCTTCCAAAATAGAATTCTGACATCAAGAATTCCGTCTATAGTATATTTGAGTGCACCTGTCATTTTCTCAGTCTCTGATTTAATTTCTCCATTTAAGGTAATTCTTCAAGAATGTATTTTTTTAACGGTCACAATAATACACTTATGCCTCCCATGTCATTTAGAAATATATCATACAGGCCTCAGAACACTCAGCATGTTATATGGTGAGCTTGTGGCTCACAGAGTTGGGGTGTGCAGTGTTCAAGCTGATACTTGGAAGAGATAGTGAGTTCAAATCCAAACAGGAGGAGGTTGAATATAGGCACCTCTGAAATTTTTTACTACTTTTTTCCCGCAGTGGCAAAGAAATCTATCGTTTTTTCCTCTGAAAGTTCAACACAATGCAACCTTCCAAAATAGAATTCTGACATCAAGAATTCCGTCTATAGTACATTTGAGTGCACCTGTCATTTTCTCAGTCTCTGTGTATGCATGGAGCAAGATATAGGCTCATGGATTTAAGAATGAGAGGATATCATGAGACAGCAATCTCCACCTACGGCCATACTACCTTGACAGCGCCCGATCCCGTCAGATCTCGGAAGCTAAGCAGGGTGAGGCTTGATTAGTACTGGGTTGGGAGACTGCCTGGGAATACCAGGTGCTGTAGGGGTTTTTATTTTTCGCTTCCCTAATGAAAATATACATGGCATTCCTCGCAGCAAATGAAAATGTTTCATTTCTTGCTACTTTTTTCCCGCAGTGGCAAAGAAATATATCGTTTTTTCCTCTGAAAGTTCAACACAATGCAACCTTCCAAAATAGAATTCTGACATCAAGAATTCCGTCTATAGTACATTTGAGTGCACCTGTCATTTTCTCAGTCTCTGTGTATGCATGGAGCAAGATATAGGCTCATGGATTTAAGAATGAGAGGATATCATGAGACAGCAATCTCCACCTACGGCCATACTACCTTGAAAGCGCCCGATCCCGTCAGATCTCGGAAGCTAAGCAGGGTGAGGCTTGATTAGTACTGGGTTGGGAGACTGCCTGGGAATACCAGGTGCTGTGAGTGTTTTTATTTTTTGCTTCACTAATGAAAATATACATGGCATTCCTTGCAGCAAATGAAAATGTTTCATTTTTTACTACTTTTTTCCCGCAGTGGCAAAGAAATCTATCGTTTTTTCCTCTGAAAGTTCAACACAATGCAACCTTCCAAAATAGAATTCTGACATCAAGAATTCCGTCTATAGTACATTTGAGTGCACCTGTCATTTTCTCAGTCTCTGTGTATGCATGGAGCAAGATATAGGCTCATGGATTTAAGAATGAGAGGATATCATGAGACAGCAATCTCCACCTACGGCCATACTACCTTGACAGCGCCCGATCCCGTCAGATCTCGGAAGCTAAGCAGGGTGAGGCTTGATTAGTACTGGGTTGGGAGACTGCCTGGGAATACCAGGTGCTGTGGGTGTTTTTATTTTTCGCTTCCCTAATGAAAATATACATGGCATTCCTTGCAGCAAATGAAAATGTTTCATTTTTTACTACTTTTTTCCCGCAGTGGCAAAGAAATCTATCGTTTTTTCCTCTGAAAGTTCAACACAATGCAACCTTCCAAAATAGAATTCTGACATCAAGAATTCCGTCTATAGTACATTTGAGTGCACCTGTCATTTTCTCAGTCTCTGTGTATGCATGGAGCAAGATATAGGCTCATGGATTTAAGAATGAGAGGATATCATGAGACAGCAATCTCCACCTACGGCCATACTACCTTGACAGCGCCCGATCCCGTCAGATCTCGGAAGCTAAGCAGGGTGAGGCTTGATTAGTACTGGGTTGGGAGACTGCCTGGGAATACCAGGTGCTGTAGGGGTTTTTATTTTTCGCTTCCCTAATGAAAATATACATGGCATTCCTCGCAGCAAATGAAAATGTTTCATTTCTTGCTACTTTTTTCCCGCAGTGGCAAAGAAATATATCGTTTTTTCCTCTGAAAGTTCAACACAATGCAACCTTCCAAAATAGAATTCTGACATCAAGAATTCCGTCTATAGTACATTTGAGTGCACCTGTCATTTTCTCAGTCTCTGTGTATGCATGGAGCAAGATATAGGCTCATGGATTTAAGAATGAGAGGATATCATGAGACAGCAATCTCCACCTACGGCCATACTACCTTGAAAGCGCCCGATCCCGTCAGATCTCGGAAGCTAAGCAGGGTGAGGCTTGATTAGTACTGGGTTGGGAGACTGCCTGGGAATACCAGGTGCTGTAGGGGTTTTTATTTTTCGCTTCCCTAATGAAAATATACATGGCATTCCTCGCAGCAAATGAAAATGTTTCATTTCTTGCTACTTTTTTCCCGGAGTGGCAAAGAAATATATTGTTTTTTCCTCTGAAAGTTCAACACAATGCAACCTTCCAAAATAGAATTCTGACATCAAGAATTCCGTCTATAGTATATTTGAGTGCACCTGTCATTTTCTCAGTCTCTGATTTAATTTCTCCATTTAAGGTAATTCTTCAAGAATGTATTTTTTTAACGGTCACAATAATACACTTATGCCTCCCATGTCATTTAGAAATATATCATACAGGCCTCAGAACACTCAGCATGTTATATGGTGAGCTTGTGGCTCACAGAGTTGGGGTGTGCAGTGTTCAAGCTGATACTTGGAAGAGATAGTGAGTTCAAATCCAAACAGGAGGAGGTTGAATATAGGCACCTCTGAAATTTTTTACTACTTTTTTCCCGCAGTGGCAAAGAAATCTATCGTTTTTTCCTCTGAAAGTTCAACACAATGCAACCTTCCAAAATAGAATTCTGACATCAAGAATTCCGTCTATAGTACATTTGAGTGCACCTGTCATTTTCTCAGTCTCTGTGTATGCATGGAGCAAGATATAGGCTCATGGATTTAAGAATGAGAGGATATCATGAGACAGCAATCTCCACCTACGGCCATACTACCTTGACAGCGCCCGATCCCGTCAGATCTCGGAAGCTAAGCAGGGTGAGGCTTGATTAGTACTGGGTTGGGAGACTGCCTGGGAATACCAGGTGCTGTAGGGGTTTTTATTTTTCGCTTCCCTAATGAAAATATACATGGCATTCCTCGCAGCAAATGAAAATGTTTCATTTCTTGCTACTTTTTTCCCGGAGTGGCAAAGAAATATATTGTTTTTTCCTCTGAAAGTTCAACACAATGCAACCTTCCAAAATAGAATTCTGACATCAAGAATTCCGTCTATAGTATATTTGAGTGCACCTGTCATTTTCTCAGTCTCTGATTTAATTTCTCCATTTAAGGTAATTCTTCAAGAATGTATTTTTTTAACGGTCACAATAATACACTTATGCCTCCCATGTCATTTAGAAATATATCATACAGGCCTCAGAACACTCAGCATGTTATATGGTGAGCTTGTGGCTCACAGAGTTGGGGTGTGCAGTGTTCAAGCTGATACTTGGAAGAGATAGTGAGTTCAAATCCAAACAGGAGGAGGTTGAATATAGGCACCTCTGAAATTTTTTACTACTTTTTTCCCGCAGTGGCAAAGAAATCTATCGTTTTTTCCTCTGAAAGTTCAACACAATGCAACCTTCCAAAATAGAATTCTGACATCAAGAATTCCGTCTATAGTACATTTGAGTGCACCTGTCATTTTCTCAGTCTCTGTGTATGCATGGAGCAAGATATAGGCTCATGGATTTAAGAATGAGAGGATATCATGAGACAGCAATCTCCACCTACGGCCATACTACCTTGACAGCGCCCGATCCCGTCAGATCTCGGAAGCTAAGCAGGGTGAGGCTTGATTAGTACTGGGTTGGGAGACTGCCTGGGAATACCAGGTGCTGTAGGGGTTTTTATTTTTCGCTTCCCTAATGAAAATATACATGGCATTCCTCGCAGCAAATGAAAATGTTTCATTTCTTGCTACTTTTTTCCCGCAGTGGCAAAGAAATATATCGTTTTTTCCTCTGAAAGTTCAACACAATGCAACCTTCCAAAATAGAATTCTGACATCAAGAATTCCGTCTATAGTACATTTGAGTGCACCTGTCATTTTCTCAGTCTCTGTGTATGCATGGAGCAAGATATAGGCTCATGGATTTAAGAATGAGAGGATATCATGAGACAGCAATCTCCACCTACGGCCATACTACCTTGAAAGCGCCCGATCCCGTCAGATCTCGGAAGCTAAGCAGGGTGAGGCTTGATTAGTACTGGGTTGGGAGACTGCCTGGGAATACCAGGTGCTGTAGGGGTTTTTATTTTTCGCTTCCCTAATGAAAATATACATGGCATTCCTCGCAGCAAATGAAAATGTTTCATTTCTTGCTACTTTTTTCCCGGAGTGGCAAAGAAATATATTGTTTTTTCCTCTGAAAGTTCAACACAATGCAACCTTCCAAAATAGAATTCTGACATCAAGAATTCCGTCTATAGTATATTTGAGTGCACCTGTCATTTTCTCAGTCTCTGATTTAATTTCTCCATTTAAGGTAATTCTTCAAGAATGTATTTTTTTAACGGTCACAATAATACACTTATGCCTCCCATGTCATTTAGAAATATATCATACAGGCCTCAGAACACTCAGCATGTTATATGGTGAGCTTGTGGCTCACAGAGTTGGGGTGTGCAGTGTTCAAGCTGATACTTGGAAGAGATAGTGAGTTCAAATCCAAACAGGAGGAGGTTGAATATAGGCACCTCTGAAATTTTTTACTACTTTTTTCCCGCAGTGGCAAAGAAATCTATCGTTTTTTCCTCTGAAAGTTCAACACAATGCAACCTTCCAAAATAGAATTCTGACATCAAGAATTCCGTCTATAGTACATTTGAGTGCACCTGTCATTTTCTCAGTCTCTGTGTATGCATGGAGCAAGATATAGGCTCATGGATTTAAGAATGAGAGGATATCATGAGACAGCAATCTCCACCTACGGCCATACTACCTTGACAGCGCCCGATCCCGTCAGATCTCGGAAGCTAAGCAGGGTGAGGCTTGATTAGTACTGGGTTGGGAGACTGCCTGGGAATACCAGGTGCTGTAGGGGTTTTTATTTTTCGCTTCCCTAATGAAAATATACATGGCATTCCTCGCAGCAAATGAAAATGTTTCATTTCTTGCTACTTTTTTCCCGCAGTGGCAAAGAAATCTATCGTTTTTTCCTCTGAAAGTTCAACACAATGCAACCTTCCAAAATAGAATTCTGACATCAAGAATTCCGTCTATAGTACATTTGAGTGCACCTGTCATTTTCTCAGTCTCTGTGTATGCATGGAGCAAGATATAGGCTCATGGATTTAAGAATGAGAGGATATCATGAGACAGCAATCTCCACCTACGGCCATACTACCTTGAAAGCGCCCGATCCCGTCAGATCTCGGAAGCTAAGCAGGGTGAGGCTTGATTAGTACTGGGTTGGGAGACTGCCTGGGAATACCAGGTGCTGTAGGGGTTTTTATTTTTCGCTTCCCTAATGAAAATATACATGGCATTCCTCGCAGCAAATGAAAATGTTTCATTTCTTGCTACTTTTTTCCCGGAGTGGCAAAGAAATATATTGTTTTTTCCTCTGAAAGTTCAACACAATGCAACCTTCCAAAATAGAATTCTGACATCAAGAATTCCGTCTATAGTATATTTGAGTGCACCTGTCATTTTCTCAGTCTCTGATTTAATTTCTCCATTTAAGGTAATTCTTCAAGAATGTATTTTTTTAACGGTCACAATAATACACTTATGCCTCCCATGTCATTTAGAAATATATCATACAGGCCTCAGAACACTCAGCATGTTATATGGTGAGCTTGTGGCTCACAGAGTTGGGGTGTGCAGTGTTCAAGCAGATACTTGGAAGAGATAGTGAGTTCAAATCCAAACAGGAGGAGGTTGAATATAGGCACCTCTGAAATTTTTTACTACTTTTTTCCCGCAGTGGCAAAGAAATCTATCGTTTTTTCCTCTGAAAGTTCAACACAATGCAACCTTCCAAAATAGAATTCTGACATCAAGAATTCCGTCTATAGTACATTTGAGTGCACCTGTCATTTTCTCAGTCTCTGTGTATGCATGGAGCAAGATATAGGCTCATGGATTTAAGAATGAGAGGATATCATGAGACAGCAATCTCCACCTACGGCCATACTACCTTGACAGCGCCCGATCCCGTCAGATCTCGGAAGCTAAGCAGGGTGAGGCTTGATTAGTACTGGGTTGGGAGACTGCCTGGGAATACCAGGTGCTGTAGGGGTTTTTATTTTTCGCTTCCCTAATGAAAATATACATGGCATTCCTCGCAGCAAATGAAAATGTTTCATTTCTTGCTACTTTTTTCCCGCAGTGGCAAAGAAATCTATCGTTTTTTCCTCTGAAAGTTCAACACAATGCAACCTTCCAAAATAGAATTCTGACATCAAGAATTCCGTCTATAGTACATTTGAGTGCACCTGTCATTTTCTCAGTCTCTGTGTATGCATGGAGCAAGATATAGGCTCATGGATTTAAGAATGAGAGGATATCATGAGACAGCAATCTCCACCTACGGCCATACTACCTTGACAGCGCCCGATCCCGTCAGATCTCGGAAGCTAAGCAGGGTGAGGCTTGATTAGTACTGGGTTGGGAGACTGCCTGGGAATACCAGGTGCTGTAGGGGTTTTTATTTTTCGCTTCCCTAATGAAAATATACATGGCATTCCTCGCAGCAAATGAAAATGTTTCATTTCTTGCTACTTTTTTCCCGCAGTGGCAAAGAAATCTATCGTTTTTTCCTCTGAAAGTTCAACACAATGCAACCTTCCAAAATAGAATTCTGACATCAAGAATTCCGTCTATAGTACATTTGAGTGCACCTGTCATTTTCTCAGTCTCTGTGTATGCATGGAGCAAGATATAGGCTCATGGATTTAAGAATGAGAGGATATCATGAGACAGCAATCTCCACCTACGGCCATACTACCTTGACAGCGCCCGATCCCGTCAGATCTCGGAAGCTAAGCAGGGTGAGGCTTGATTAGTACTGGGTTGGGAGACTGCCTGGGAATACCAGGTGCTGTAGGGGTTTTTATTTTTCGCTTCCCTAATGAAAATATACATGGCATTCCTCGCAGCAAATGAAAATGTTTCATTTCTTGCTACTTTTTTCCCGCAGTGGCAAAGAAATCTATCGTTTTTTCCTCTGAAAGTTCAACACAATGCAACCTTCCAAAATAGAATTCTGACATCAAGAATTCCGTCTATAGTACATTTGAGTGCACCTGTCATTTTCTCAGTCTCTGTGTATGCATGGAGCAAGATATAGGCTCATGGATTTAAGAATGAGAGGATATCATGAGACAGCAATCTCCACCTACGGCCATACTACCTTGAAAGCGCCCGATCCCGTCAGATCTCGGAAGCTAAGCAGGGTGAGGCTTGATTAGTACTGGGTTGGGAGACTGCCTGGGAATACCAGGTGCTGTAGGGGTTTTTATTTTTCGCTTCCCTAATGAAAATATACATGGCATTCCTCGCAGCAAATGAAAATGTTTCATTTCTTGCTACTTTTTTCCCGGAGTGGCAAAGAAATATATTGTTTTTTCCTCTGAAAGTTCAACACAATGCAACCTTCCAAAATAGAATTCTGACATCAAGAATTCCGTCTATAGTATATTTGAGTGCACCTGTCATTTTCTCAGTCTCTGATTTAATTTCTCCATTTAAGGTAATTCTTCAAGAATGTATTTTTTTAACGGTCACAATAATACACTTATGCCTCCCATGTCATTTAGAAATATATCATACAGGCCTCAGAACACTCAGCATGTTATATGGTGAGCTTGTGGCTCACAGAGTTGGGGTGTGCAGTGTTCAAGCAGATACTTGGAAGAGATAGTGAGTTCAAATCCAAACAGGAGGAGGTTGAATATAGGCACCTCTGAAATTTTTTACTACTTTTTTCCCGCAGTGGCAAAGAAATCTATCGTTTTTTCCTCTGAAAGTTCAACACAATGCAACCTTCCAAAATAGAATTCTGACATCAAGAATTCCGTCTATAGTACATTTGAGTGCACCTGTCATTTTCTCAGTCTCTGTGTATGCATGGAGCAAGATATAGGCTCATGGATTTAAGAATGAGAGGATATCATGAGACAGCAATCTCCACCTACGGCCATACTACCTTGACAGCGCCCGATCCCGTCAGATCTCGGAAGCTAAGCAGGGTGAGGCTTGATTAGTACTGGGTTGGGAGACTGCCTGGGAATACCAGGTGCTGTAGGGGTTTTTATTTTTCGCTTCCCTAATGAAAATATACATGGCATTCCTCGCAGCAAATGAAAATGTTTCATTTCTTGCTACTTTTTTCCCGCAGTGGCAAAGAAATATATCGTTTTTTCCTCTGAAAGTTCAACACAATGCAACCTTCCAAAATAGAATTCTGACATCAAGAATTCCGTCTATAGTACATTTGAGTGCACCTGTCATTTTCTCAGTCTCTGTGTATGCATGGAGCAAGATATAGGCTCATGGATTTAAGAATGAGAGGATATCATGAGACAGCAATCTCCACCTACGGCCATACTACCTTGACAGCGCCCGATCCCGTCAGATCTCGGAAGCTAAGCAGGGTGAGGCTTGATTAGTACTGGGTTGGGAGACTGCCTGGGAATACCAGGTGCTGTAGGGGTTTTTATTTTTCGCTTCCCTAATGAAAATATACATGGCATTCCTCGCAGCAAATGAAAATGTTTCATTTCTTGCTACTTTTTTCCCGCAGTGGCAAAGAAATCTATCGTTTTTTCCTCTGAAAGTTCAACACAATGCAACCTTCCAAAATAGAATTCTGACATCAAGAATTCCGTCTATAGTACATTTGAGTGCACCTGTCATTTTCTCAGTCTCTGTGTATGCATGGAGCAAGATATAGGCTCATGGATTTAAGAATGAGAGGATATCATGAGACAGCAATCTCCACCTACGGCCATACTACCTTGACAGCGCCCGATCCCGTCAGATCTCGGAAGCTAAGCAGGGTGAGGCTTGATTAGTACTGGGTTGGGAGACTGCCTGGGAATACCAGGTGCTGTAGGGGTTTTTATTTTTCGCTTCCCTAATGAAAATATACATGGCATTCCTCGCAGCAAATGAAAATGTTTCATTTCTTGCTACTTTTTTCCCGCAGTGGCAAAGAAATCTATCGTTTTTTCCTCTGAAAGTTCAACACAATGCAACCTTCCAAAATAGAATTCTGACATCAAGAATTCCGTCTATAGTACATTTGAGTGCACCTGTCATTTTCTCAGTCTCTGTGTATGCATGGAGCAAGATATAGGCTCATGGATTTAAGAATGAGAGGATATCATGAGACAGCAATCTCCACCTACGGCCATACTACCTTGAAAGCGCCCGATCCCGTCAGATCTCGGAAGCTAAGCAGGGTGAGGCTTGATTAGTACTGGGTTGGGAGACTGCCTGGGAATACCAGGTGCTGTAGGGGTTTTTATTTTTCGCTTCCCTAATGAAAATATACATGGCATTCCTCGCAGCAAATGAAAATGTTTCATTTCTTGCTACTTTTTTCCCGGAGTGGCAAAGAAATATATTGTTTTTTCCTCTGAAAGTTCAACACAATGCAACCTTCCAAAATAGAATTCTGACATCAAGAATTCCGTCTATAGTATATTTGAGTGCACCTGTCATTTTCTCAGTCTCTGATTTAATTTCTCCATTTAAGGTAATTCTTCAAGAATGTATTTTTTTAACGGTCACAATAATACACTTATGCCTCCCATGTCATTTAGAAATATATCATACAGGCCTCAGAACACTCAGCATGTTATATGGTGAGCTTGTGGCTCACAGAGTTGGGGTGTGCAGTGTTCAAGCAGATACTTGGAAGAGATAGTGAGTTCAAATCCAAACAGGAGGAGGTTGAATATAGGCACCTCTGAAATTTTTTACTACTTTTTTCCCGCAGTGGCAAAGAAATCTATCGTTTTTTCCTCTGAAAGTTCAACACAATGCAACCTTCCAAAATAGAATTCTGACATCAAGAATTCCGTCTATAGTACATTTGAGTGCACCTGTCATTTTCTCAGTCTCTGTGTATGCATGGAGCAAGATATAGGCTCATGGATTTAAGAATGAGAGGATATCATGAGACAGCAATCTCCACCTACGGCCATACTACCTTGACAGCGCCCGATCCCGTCAGATCTCGGAAGCTAAGCAGGGTGAGGCTTGATTAGTACTGGGTTGGGAGACTGCCTGGGAATACCAGGTGCTGTAGGGGTTTTTATTTTTCGCTTCCCTAATGAAAATATACATGGCATTCCTCGCAGCAAATGAAAATGTTTCATTTCTTGCTACTTTTTTCCCGCAGTGGCAAAGAAATCTATCGTTTTTTCCTCTGAAAGTTCAACACAATGCAACCTTCCAAAATAGAATTCTGACATCAAGAATTCCGTCTATAGTACATTTGAGTGCACCTGTCATTTTCTCAGTCTCTGTGTATGCATGGAGCAAGATATAGGCTCATGGATTTAAGAATGAGAGGATATCATGAGACAGCAATCTCCACCTACGGCCATACTACCTTGACAGCGCCCGATCCCGTCAGATCTCGGAAGCTAAGCAGGGTGAGGCTTGATTAGTACTGGGTTGGGAGACTGCCTGGGAATACCAGGTGCTGTAGGGGTTTTTATTTTTCGCTTCCCTAATGAAAATATACATGGCATTCCTCGCAGCAAATGAAAATGTTTCATTTCTTGCTACTTTTTTCCCGCAGTGGCAAAGAAATCTATCGTTTTTTCCTCTGAAAGTTCAACACAATGCAACCTTCCAAAATAGAATTCTGACATCAAGAATTCCGTCTATAGTACATTTGAGTGCACCTGTCATTTTCTCAGTCTCTGTGTATGCATGGAGCAAGATATAGGCTCATGGATTTAAGAATGAGAGGATATCATGAGACAGCAATCTCCACCTACGGCCATACTACCTTGAAAGCGCCCGATCCCGTCAGATCTCGGAAGCTAAGCAGGGTGAGGCTTGATTAGTACTGGGTTGGGAGACTGCCTGGGAATACCAGGTGCTGTAGGGGTTTTTATTTTTCGCTTCCCTAAAGAAAATATACATGGCATTCCTCGCAGCAAATGAAAATGTTTCATTTCTTGCTACTTTTTTCCCGGAGTGGCAAAGAAATATATTGTTTTTTCCTCTGAAAGTTCAACACAATGCAACCTTCCAAAATAGAATTCTGACATCAAGAATTCCGTCTATAGTATATTTGAGTGCACCTGTCATTTTCTCAGTCTCTGATTTAATTTCTCCATTTAAGGTAATTCTTCAAGAATGTATTTTTTTAACGGTCACAATAATACACTTATGCCTCCCATGTCATTTAGAAATATATCATACAGGCCTCAGAACACTCAGCATGTTATATGGTGAGCTTGTGGCTCACAGAGTTGGGGTGTGCAGTGTTCAAGCTGATACTTGGAAGAGATAGTGAGTTCAAATCCAAACAGGAGGAGGTTGAATATAGGCACCTCTGAAATTTTTTACTACTTTTTTCCCGCAGTGGCAAAGAAATCTATCGTTTTTTCCTCTGAAAGTTCAACACAATGCAACCTTCCAAAATAGAATTCTGACATCAAGAATTCCGTCTATAGTACATTTGAGTGCACCTGTCATTTTCTCAGTCTCTGTGTATGCATGGAGCAAGATATAGGCTCATGGATTTAAGAATGAGAGGATATCATGAGACAGCAATCTCCACCTACGGCCATACTACCTTGACAGCGCCCGATCCCGTCAGATCTCGGAAGCTAAGCAGGGTGAGGCTTGATTAGTACTGGGTTGGGAGACTGCCTGGGAATACCAGGTGCTGTAGGGGTTTTTATTTTTCGCTTCCCTAATGAAAATATACATGGCATTCCTCGCAGCAAATGAAAATGTTTCATTTCTTGCTACTTTTTTCCCGCAGTGGCAAAGAAATCTATCGTTTTTTCCTCTGAAAGTTCAACACAATGCAACCTTCCAAAATAGAATTCTGACATCAAGAATTCCGTCTATAGTACATTTGAGTGCACCTGTCATTTTCTCAGTCTCTGTGTATGCATGGAGCAAGATATAGGCTCATGGATTTAAGAATGAGAGGATATCATGAGACAGCAATCTCCACCTACGGCCATACTACCTTGAAAGCGCCCGATCCCGTCAGATCTCGGAAGCTAAGCAGGGTGAGGCTTGATTAGTACTGGGTTGGGAGACTGCCTGGGAATACCAGGTGCTGTAGGGGTTTTTATTTTTCGCTTCCCTAATGAAAATATACATGGCATTCCTCGCAGCAAATGAAAATGTTTCATTTCTTGCTACTTTTTTCCCGGAGTGGCAAAGAAATATATTGTTTTTTCCTCTGAAAGTTCAACACAATGCAACCTTCCAAAATAGAATTCTGACATCAAGAATTCCGTCTATAGTATATTTGAGTGCACCTGTCATTTTCTCAGTCTCTGATTTAATTTCTCCATTTAAGGTAATTCTTCAAGAATGTATTTTTTTAACGGTCACAATAATACACTTATGCCTCCCATGTCATTTAGAAATATATCATACAGGCCTCAGAACACTCAGCATGTTATATGGTGAGCTTGTGGCTCACAGAGTTGGGGTGTGCAGTGTTCAAGCTGATACTTGGAAGAGATAGTGAGTTCAAATCCAAACAGGAGGAGGTTGAATATAGGCACCTCTGAAATTTTTTACTACTTTTTTCCCGCAGTGGCAAAGAAATCTATCGTTTTTTCCTCTGAAAGTTCAACACAATGCAACCTTCCAAAATAGAATTCTGACATCAAGAATTCCGTCTATAGTACATTTGAGTGCACCTGTCATTTTCTCAGTCTCTGTGTATGCATGGAGCAAGATATAGGCTCATGGATTTAAGAATGAGAGGATATCATGAGACAGCAATCTCCACCTACGGCCATACTACCTTGACAGCGCCCGATCCCGTCAGATCTCGGAAGCTAAGCAGGGTGAGGCTTGATTAGTACTGGGTTGGGAGACTGCCTGGGAATACCAGGTGCTGTAGGGGTTTTTATTTTTCGCTTCCCTAATGAAAATATACATGGCATTCCTCGCAGCAAATGAAAATGTTTCATTTCTTGCTACTTTTTTCCCGCAGTGGCAAAGAAATCTATCGTTTTTTCCTCTGAAAGTTCAACACAATGCAACCTTCCAAAATAGAATTCTGACATCAAGAATTCCGTCTATAGTACATTTGAGTGCACCTGTCATTTTCTCAGTCTCTGTGTATGCATGGAGCAAGATATAGGCTCATGGATTTAAGAATGAGAGGATATCATGAGACAGCAATCTCCACCTACGGCCATACTACCTTGACAGCGCCCGATCCCGTCAGATCTCGGAAGCTAAGCAGGGTGAGGCTTGATTAGTACTGGGTTGGGAGACTGCCTGGGAATACCAGGTGCTGTAGGGGTTTTTATTTTTCGCTTCCCTAATGAAAATATACATGGCATTCCTCGCAGCAAATGAAAATGTTTCATTTCTTGCTACTTTTTTCCCGCAGTGGCAAAGAAATCTATCGTTTTTTCCTCTGAAAGTTCAACACAATGCAACCTTCCAAAATAGAATTCTGACATCAAGAATTCCGTCTATAGTACATTTGAGTGCACCTGTCATTTTCTCAGTCTCTGTGTATGCATGGAGCAAGATATAGGCTCATGGATTTAAGAATGAGAGGATATCATGAGACAGCAATCTCCACCTACGGCCATACTACCTTGAAAGCGCCCGATCCCGTCAGATCTCGGAAGCTAAGCAGGGTGAGGCTTGATTAGTACTGGGTTGGGAGACTGCCTGGGAATACCAGGTGCTGTAGGGGTTTTTATTTTTCGCTTCCCTAAAGAAAATATACATGGCATTCCTCGCAGCAAATGAAAATGTTTCATTTCTTGCTACTTTTTTCCCGGAGTGGCAAAGAAATATATTGTTTTTTCCTCTGAAAGTTCAACACAATGCAACCTTCCAAAATAGAATTCTGACATCAAGAATTCCGTCTATAGTATATTTGAGTGCACCTGTCATTTTCTCAGTCTCTGTGTATGCATGGAGCAAGATATAGGCTCATGGATTTAAGAATGAGAGGATATCATGAGACAGCAATCTCCACCTACGGCCATACTACCTTGACAGCGCCCGATCCCGTCAGATCTCGGAAGCTAAGCAGGGTGAGGCTTGATTAGTACTGGGTTGGGAGACTGCCTGGGAATACCAGGTGCTGTAGGGGTTTTTATTTTTCGCTTCCCTAATGAAAATATACATGGCATTCCTCGCAGCAAATGAAAATGTTTCATTTCTTGCTACTTTTTTCCCGGAGTGGCAAAGAAATATATTGTTTTTTCCTCTGAAAGTTCAACACAATGCAACCTTCCAAAATAGAATTCTGACATCAAGAATTCCGTCTATAGTATATTTGAGTGCACCTGTCATTTTCTCAGTCTCTGATTTAATTTCTCCATTTAAGGTAATTCTTCAAGAATGTATTTTTTTAACGGTCACAATAATACACTTATGCCTCCCATGTCATTTAGAAATATATCATACAGGCCTCAGAACACTCAGCATGTTATATGGTGAGCTTGTGGCTCACAGAGTTGGGGTGTGCAGTGTTCAAGCTGATACTTGGAAGAGATAGTGAGTTCAAATCCAAACAGGAGGAGGTTGAATATAGGCACCTCTGAAATTTTTTACTACTTTTTTCCCGCAGTGGCAAAGAAATCTATCGTTTTTTCCTCTGAAAGTTCAACACAATGCAACCTTCCAAAATAGAATTCTGACATCAAGAATTCCGTCTATAGTACATTTGAGTGCACCTGTCATTTTCTCAGTCTCTGTGTATGCATGGAGCAAGATATAGGCTCATGGATTTAAGAATGAGAGGATATCATGAGACAGCAATCTCCACCTACGGCCATACTACCTTGAAAGCGCCCGATCCCGTCAGATCTCGGAAGCTAAGCAGGGTGAGGCTTGATTAGTACTGGGTTGGGAGACTGCCTGGGAATACCAGGTGCTGTAGGGGTTTTTATTTTTCGCTTCCCTAAAGAAAATATACATGGCATTCCTCGCAGCAAATGAAAATGTTTCATTTCTTGCTACTTTTTTCCCGGAGTGGCAAAGAAATATATTGTTTTTTCCTCTGAAAGTTCAACACAATGCAACCTTCCAAAATAGAATTCTGACATCAAGAATTCCGTCTATAGTATATTTGAGTGCACCTGTCATTTTCTCAGTCTCTGATTTAATTTCTCCATTTAAGGTAATTCTTCAAGAATGTATTTTTTTAACGGTCACAATAATACACTTATGCCTCCCATGTCATTTAGAAATATATCATACAGGCCTCAGAACACTCAGCATGTTATATGGTGAGCTTGTGGCTCACAGAGTTGGGGTGTGCAGTGTTCAAGCTGATACTTGGAAGAGATAGTGAGTTCAAATCCAAACAGGAGGAGGTTGAATATAGGCACCTCTGAAATTTTTTACTACTTTTTTCCCGCAGTGGCAAAGAAATCTATCGTTTTTTCCTCTGAAAGTTCAACACAATGCAACCTTCCAAAATAGAATTCTGACATCAAGAATTCCGTCTATAGTACATTTGAGTGCACCTGTCATTTTCTCAGTCTCTGTGTATGCATGGAGCAAGATATAGGCTCATGGATTTAAGAATGAGAGGATATCATGAGACAGCAATCTCCACCTACGGCCATACTACCTTGACAGCGCCCGATCCCGTCAGATCTCGGTAGCTAAGCAGGGTGAGGCTTGATTAGTACTGGGTTGGGAGACTGCCTGGGAATACCAGGTGCTGTAGGGGTTTTTATTTTTCGCTTCCCTAATGAAAATATACATGGCATTCCTCGCAGCAAATGAAAATGTTTCATTTCTTGCTACTTTTTTCCCGCAGTGGCAAAGAAATCTATCGTTTTTTCCTCTGAAAGTTCAACACAATGCAACCTTCCAAAATAGAATTCTGACATCAAGAATTCCGTCTATAGTACATTTGAGTGCACCTGTCATTTTCTCAGTCTCTGTGTATGCATGGAGCAAGATATAGGCTCATGGATTTAAGAATGAGAGGATATCATGAGACAGCAATCTCCACCTACGGCCATACTACCTTGAAAGCGCCCGATCCCGTCAGATCTCGGAAGCTAAGCAGGGTGAGGCTTGATTAGTACTGGGTTGGGAGACTGCCTGGGAATACCAGGTGCTGTAGGGGTTTTTATTTTTCGCTTCCCTAATGAAAATATACATGGCATTCCTCGCAGCAAATGAAAATGTTTCATTTCTTGCTACTTTTTTCCCGGAGTGGCAAAGAAATATATTGTTTTTTCCTCTGAAAGTTCAACACAATGCAACCTTCCAAAATAGAATTCTGACATCAAGAATTCCGTCTATAGTATATTTGAGTGCACCTGTCATTTTCTCAGTCTCTGATTTAATTTCTCCATTTAAGGTAATTCTTCAAGAATGTATTTTTTTAACGGTCACAATAATACACTTATGCCTCCCATGTCATTTAGAAATATATCATACAGGCCTCAGAACACTCAGCATGTTATATGGTGAGCTTGTGGCTCACAGAGTTGGGGTGTGCAGTGTTCAAGCTGATACTTGGAAGAGATAGTGAGTTCAAATCCAAACAGGAGGAGGTTGAATATAGGCACCTCTGAAATTTTTTACTACTTTTTTCCCGCAGTGGCAAAGAAATCTATCGTTTTTTCCTCTGAAAGTTCAACACAATGCAACCTTCCAAAATAGAATTCTGACATCAAGAATTCCGTCTATAGTACATTTGAGTGCACCTGTCATTTTCTCAGTCTCTGTGTATGCATGGAGCAAGATATAGGCTCATGGATTTAAGAATGAGAGGATATCATGAGACAGCAATCTCCACCTACGGCCATACTACCTTGACAGCGCCCGATCCCGTCAGATCTCGGAAGCTAAGCAGGGTGAGGCTTGATTAGTACTGGGTTGGGAGACTGCCTGGGAATACCAGGTGCTGTAGGGGTTTTTATTTTTCGCTTCCCTAATGAAAATATACATGGCATTCCTCGCAGCAAATGAAAATGTTTCATTTCTTGCTACTTTTTTCCCGCAGTGGCAAAGAAATCTATCGTTTTTTCCTCTGAAAGTTCAACACAATGCAACCTTCCAAAATAGAATTCTGACATCAAGAATTCCGTCTATAGTACATTTGAGTGCACCTGTCATTTTCTCAGTCTCTGTGTATGCATGGAGCAAGATATAGGCTCATGGATTTAAGAATGAGAGGATATCATGAGACAGCAATCTCCACCTACGGCCATACTACCTTGACAGCGCCCGATCCCGTCAGATCTCGGAAGCTAAGCAGGGTGAGGCTTGATTAGTACTGGGTTGGGAGACTGCCTGGGAATACCAGGTGCTGTAGGGGTTTTTATTTTTCGCTTCCCTAATGAAAATATACATGGCATTCCTCGCAGCAAATGAAAATGTTTCATTTCTTGCTACTTTTTTCCCGCAGTGGCAAAGAAATCTATCGTTTTTTCCTCTGAAAGTTCAACACAATGCAACCTTCCAAAATAGAATTCTGACATCAAGAATTCCGTCTATAGTACATTTGAGTGCACCTGTCATTTTCTCAGTCTCTGTGTATGCATGGAGCAAGATATAGGCTCATGGATTTAAGAATGAGAGGATATCATGAGACAGCAATCTCCACCTACGGCCATACTACCTTGAAAGCGCCCGATCCCGTCAGATCTCGGAAGCTAAGCAGGGTGAGGCTTGATTAGTACTGGGTTGGGAGACTGCCTGGGAATACCAGGTGCTGTAGGGGTTTTTATTTTTCGCTTCCCTAATGAAAATATACATGGCATTCCTCGCAGCAAATGAAAATGTTTCATTTCTTGCTACTTTTTTCCCGGAGTGGCAAAGAAATATATTGTTTTTTCCTCTGAAAGTTCAACACAATGCAACCTTCCAAAATAGAATTCTGACATCAAGAATTCCGTCTATAGTATATTTGAGTGCACCTGTCATTTTCTCAGTCTCTGATTTAATTTCTCCATTTAAGGTAATTCTTCAAGAATGTATTTTTTTAACGGTCACAATAATACACTTATGCCTCCCATGTCATTTAGAAATATATCATACAGGCCTCAGAACACTCAGCATGTTATATGGTGAGCTTGTGGCTCACAGAGTTGGGGTGTGCAGTGTTCAAGCTGATACTTGGAAGAGATAGTGAGTTCAAATCCAAACAGGAGGAGGTTGAATATAGGCACCTCTGAAATTTTTTACTACTTTTTTCCCGCAGTGGCAAAGAAATCTATCGTTTTTTCCTCTGAAAGTTCAACACAATGCAACCTTCCAAAATAGAATTCTGACATCAAGAATTCCGTCTATAGTACATTTGAGTGCACCTGTCATTTTCTCAGTCTCTGTGTATGCATGGAGCAAGATATAGGCTCATGGATTTAAGAATGAGAGGATATCATGAGACAGCAATCTCCACCTACGGCCATACTACCTTGACAGCGCCCGATCCCGTCAGATCTCGGAAGCTAAGCAGGGTGAGGCTTGATTAGTACTGGGTTGGGAGACTGCCTGGGAATACCAGGTGCTGTAGGGGTTTTTATTTTTCGCTTCCCTAATGAAAATATACATGGCATTCCTCGCAGCAAATGAAAATGTTTCATTTCTTGCTACTTTTTTCCCGCAGTGGCAAAGAAATCTATCGTTTTTTCCTCTGAAAGTTCAACACAATGCAACCTTCCAAAATAGAATTCTGACATCAAGAATTCCGTCTATAGTACATTTGAGTGCACCTGTCATTTTCTCAGTCTCTGTGTATGCATGGAGCAAGATATAGGCTCATGGATTTAAGAATGAGAGGATATCATGAGACAGCAATCTCCACCTACGGCCATACTACCTTGACAGCGCCCGATCCCGTCAGATCTCGGAAGCTAAGCAGGGTGAGGCTTGATTAGTACTGGGTTGGGAGACTGCCTGGGAATACCAGGTGCTGTAGGGGTTTTTATTTTTCGCTTCCCTAATGAAAATATACATGGCATTCCTCGCAGCAAATGAAAATGTTTCATTTCTTGCTACTTTTTTCCCGCAGTGGCAAAGAAATCTATCGTTTTTTCCTCTGAAAGTTCAACACAATGCAACCTTCCAAAATAGAATTCTGACATCAAGAATTCCGTCTATAGTACATTTGAGTGCACCTGTCATTTTCTCAGTCTCTGTGTATGCATGGAGCAAGATATAGGCTCATGGATTTAAGAATGAGAGGATATCATGAGACAGCAATCTCCACCTACGGCCATACTACCTTGAAAGCGCCCGATCCCGTCAGATCTCGGAAGCTAAGCAGGGTGAGGCTTGATTAGTACTGGGTTGGGAGACTGCCTGGGAATACCAGGTGCTGTAGGGGTTTTTATTTTTCGCTTCCCTAATGAAAATATACATGGCATTCCTCGCAGCAAATGAAAATGTTTCATTTCTTGCTACTTTTTTCCCGGAGTGGCAAAGAAATATATTGTTTTTTCCTCTGAAAGTTCAACACAATGCAACCTTCCAAAATAGAATTCTGACATCAAGAATTCCGTCTATAGTATATTTGAGTGCACCTGTCATTTTCTCAGTCTCTGATTTAATTTCTCCATTTAAGGTAATTCTTCAAGAATGTATTTTTTTAACGGTCACAATAATACACTTATGCCTCCCATGTCATTTAGAAATATATCATACAGGCCTCAGAACACTCAGCATGTTATATGGTGAGCTTGTGGCTCACAGAGTTGGGGTGTGCAGTGTTCAAGCTGATACTTGGAAGAGATAGTGAGTTCAAATCCAAACAGGAGGAGGTTGAATATAGGCACCTCTGAAATTTTTTACTACTTTTTTCCCGCAGTGGCAAAGAAATCTATCGTTTTTTCCTCTGAAAGTTCAACACAATGCAACCTTCCAAAATAGAATTCTGACATCAAGAATTCCGTCTATAGTACATTTGAGTGCACCTGTCATTTTCTCAGTCTCTGTGTATGCATGGAGCAAGATATAGGCTCATGGATTTAAGAATGAGAGGATATCATGAGACAGCAATCTCCACCTACGGCCATACTACCTTGACAGCGCCCGATCCCGTCAGATCTCGGAAGCTAAGCAGGGTGAGGCTTGATTAGTACTGGGTTGGGAGACTGCCTGGGAATACCAGGTGCTGTAGGGGTTTTTATTTTTCGCTTCCCTAATGAAAATATACATGGCATTCCTCGCAGCAAATGAAAATGTTTCATTTCTTGCTACTTTTTTCCCGGAGTGGCAAAGAAATATATTGTTTTTTCCTCTGAAAGTTCAACACAATGCAACCTTCCAAAATAGAATTCTGACATCAAGAATTCCGTCTATAGTATATTTGAGTGCACCTGTCATTTTCTCAGTCTCTGATTTAATTTCTCCATTTAAGGTAATTCTTCAAGAATGTATTTTTTTAACGGTCACAATAATACACTTATGCCTCCCATGTCATTTAGAAATATATCATACAGGCCTCAGAACACTCAGCATGTTATATGGTGAGCTTGTGGCTCACAGAGTTGGGGTGTGCAGTGTTCAAGCTGATACTTGGAAGAGATAGTGAGTTCAAATCCAAACAGGAGGAGGTTGAATATAGGCACCTCTGAAATTTTTTACTACTTTTTTCCCGCAGTGGCAAAGAAATCTATCGTTTTTTCCTCTGAAAGTTCAACACAATGCAACCTTCCAAAATAGAATTCTGACATCAAGAATTCCGTCTATAGTACATTTGAGTGCACCTGTCATTTTCTCAGTCTCTGTGTATGCATGGAGCAAGATATAGGCTCATGGATTTAAGAATGAGAGGATATCATGAGACAGCAATCTCCACCTACGGCCATACTACCTTGAAAGCGCCCGATCCCGTCAGATCTCGGAAGCTAAGCAGGGTGAGGCTTGATTAGTACTGGGTTGGGAGACTGCCTGGGAATACCAGGTGCTGTAGGGGTTTTTATTTTTCGCTTCCCTAATGAAAATATACATGGCATTCCTCGCAGCAAATGAAAATGTTTCATTTCTTGCTACTTTTTTCCCGCAGTGGCAAAGAAATCTATCGTTTTTTCCTCTGAAAGTTCAACACAATGCAACCTTCCAAAATAGAATTCTGACATCAAGAATTCCGTCTATAGTACATTTGAGTGCACCTGTCATTTTCTCAGTCTCTGTGTATGCATGGAGCAAGATATAGGCTCATGGATTTAAGAATGAGAGGATATCATGAGACAGCAATCTCCACCTACGGCCATACTACCTTGAAAGCGCCCGATCCCGTCAGATCTCGGAAGCTAAGCAGGGTGAGGCTTGATTAGTACTGGGTTGGGAGACTGCCTGGGAATACCAGGTGCTGTAGGGGTTTTTATTTTTCGCTTCCCTAATGAAAATATACATGGCATTCCTCGCAGCAAATGAAAATGTTTCATTTCTTGCTACTTTTTTCCCGGAGTGGCAAAGAAATATATTGTTTTTTCCTCTGAAAGTTCAACACAATGCAACCTTCCAAAATAGAATTCTGACATCAAGAATTCCGTCTATAGTATATTTGAGTGCACCTGTCATTTTCTCAGTCTCTGATTTAATTTCTCCATTTAAGGTAATTCTTCAAGAATGTATTTTTTTAACGGTCACAATAATACACTTATGCCTCCCATGTCATTTAGAAATATATCATACAGGCCTCAGAACACTCAGCATGTTATATGGTGAGCTTGTGGCTCACAGAGTTGGGGTGTGCAGTGTTCAAGCTGATACTTGGAAGAGATAGTGAGTTCAAATCCAAACAGGAGGAGGTTGAATATAGGCACCTCTGAAATTTTTTACTACTTTTTTCCCGCAGTGGCAAAGAAATCTATCGTTTTTTCCTCTGAAAGTTCAACACAATGCAACCTTCCAAAATAGAATTCTGACATCAAGAATTCCGTCTATAGTACATTTGAGTGCACCTGTCATTTTCTCAGTCTCTGTGTATGCATGGAGCAAGATATAGGCTCATGGATTTAAGAATGAGAGGATATCATGAGACAGCAATCTCCACCTACGGCCATACTACCTTGACAGCGCCCGATCCCGTCAGATCTCGGAAGCTAAGCAGGGTGAGGCTTGATTAGTACTGGGTTGGGAGACTGCCTGGGAATACCAGGTGCTGTAGGGGTTTTTATTTTTCGCTTCCCTAATGAAAATATACATGGCATTCCTCGCAGCAAATGAAAATGTTTCATTTCTTGCTACTTTTTTCCCGCAGTGGCAAAGAAATATATCGTTTTTTCCTCTGAAAGTTCAACACAATGCAACCTTCCAAAATAGAATTCTGACATCAAGAATTCCGTCTATAGTACATTTGAGTGCACCTGTCATTTTCTCAGTCTCTGTGTATGCATGGAGCAAGATATAGGCTCATGGATTTAAGAATGAGAGGATATCATGAGACAGCAATCTCCACCTACGGCCATACTACCTTGAAAGCGCCCGATCCCGTCAGATCTCGGAAGCTAAGCATTGTGAGGCTTGATTAGTACTGGGTTGGGAGACTGCCTGGGAATACCAGGTGCTGTGAGTGTTTTTATTTTTTGCTTCACTAATGAAAATATACATGGCATTCCTTGCAGCAAATGAAAATGTTTCATTTTTTACTACTTTTTTCCCGCAGTGGCAAAGAAATCTATCGTTTTTTCCTCTGAAAGTTCAACACAATGCAACCTTCCAAAATAGAATTCTGACATCAAGAATTCCGTCTATAGTACATTTGAGTGCACCTGTCATTTTCTCAGTCTCTGTGTATGCATGGAGCAAGATATAGGCTCATGGATTTAAGAATGAGAGGATATCATGAGACAGCAATCTCCACCTACGGCCATACTACCTTGACAGCGCCCGATCCCGTCAGATCTCGGAAGCTAAGCAGGGTGAGGCTTGATTAGTACTGGGTTGGGAGACTGCCTGGGAATACCAGGTGCTGTAGGGGTTTTTATTTTTCGCTTCCCTAATGAAAATATACATGGCATTCCTCGCAGCAAATGAAAATGTTTCATTTCTTGCTACTTTTTTCCCGCAGTGGCAAAGAAATATATCGTTTTTTCCTCTGAAAGTTCAACACAATGCAACCTTCCAAAATAGAATTCTGACATCAAGAATTCCGTCTATAGTACATTTGAGTGCACCTGTCATTTTCTCAGTCTCTGTGTATGCATGGAGCAAGATATAGGCTCATGGATTTAAGAATGAGAGGATATCATGAGACAGCAATCTCCACCTACGGCCATACTACCTTGAAAGCGCCCGATCCCGTCAGATCTCGGAAGCTAAGCATTGTGAGGCTTGATTAGTACTGGGTTGGGAGACTGCCTGGGAATACCAGGTGCTGTGAGTGTTTTTATTTTTTGCTTCACTAATGAAAATATACATGGCATTCCTTGCAGCAAATGAAAATGTTTCATTTTTTACTACTTTTTTCCCGCAGTGGCAAAGAAATCTATCGTTTTTTCCTCTGAAAGTTCAACACAATGCAACCTTCCAAAATAGAATTCTGACATCAAGAATTCCGTCTATAGTACATTTGAGTGCACCTGTCATTTTCTCAGTCTCTGTGTATGCATGGAGCAAGATATAGGCTCATGGATTTAAGAATGAGAGGATATCATGAGACAGCAATCTCCACCTACGGCCATACTACCTTGACAGCGCCCGATCCCGTCAGATCTCGGAAGCTAAGCAGGGTGAGGCTTGATTAGTACTGGGTTGGGAGACTGCCTGGGAATACCAGGTGCTGTAGGGGTTTTTATTTTTCGCTTCCCTAATGAAAATATACATGGCATTCCTCGCAGCAAATGAAAATGTTTCATTTCTTGCTACTTTTTTCCCGCAGTGGCAAAGAAATATATCGTTTTTTCCTCTGAAAGTTCAACACAATGCAACCTTCCAAAATAGAATTCTGACATCAAGAATTCCGTCTATAGTACATTTGAGTGCACCTGTCATTTTCTCAGTCTCTGTGTATGCATGGAGCAAGATATAGGCTCATGGATTTAAGAATGAGAGGATATCATGAGACAGCAATCTCCACCTACGGCCATACTACCTTGAAAGCGCCCGATCCCGTCAGATCTCGGAAGCTAAGCAGGGTGAGGCTTGATTAGTACTGGGTTGGGAGACTGCCTGGGAATACCAGGTGCTGTGGGTGTTTTTATTTTTTGCTTCCCTAATGAAAATATACATGGCATTCCTTGCAGCAAATGAAAATGTTTCATTTTTTACTACTTTTTTCCCGCAGTGGCAAAGAAATATATCGTTTTTTCCTCAGAAAGTTCAACACAATGCAACCTTCCAAAATAGAATTCTGACATCAAGAATTCCGTCTATAGTACATTTGAGTGCACCTGTCATTTTCTCAGTCTCTGTGTATGCATGGAGCAAGATATAGGCTCATGGATTTAAGAATGAGAGGATATCATGAGACAGCAATCTCCACCTACGGCCATACTACCTTGAAAGCGCCCGATCCCGTCAGATCTCGGAAGCTAAGCAGGGTGAGGCTTGATTAGTACTGGGTTGGGAGACTGCCTGGGAATACCAGGTGCTGTAGGGGTTTTTATTTTTCGCTTCCCTAATGAAAATATACATGGCATTCCTCGCAGCAAATGAAAATGTTTCATTTCTTGCTACTTTTTTCCCGCAGTGGCAAAGAAATATATCGTTTTTTCCTCTGAAAGTTCAACACAATGCAACCTTCCAAAATAGAATTCTGACATCAAGAATTCCGTCTATAGTACATTTGAGTGCACCTGTCATTTTCTCAGTCTCTGTGTATGCATGGAGCAAGATATAGGCTCATGGATTTAAGAATGAGAGGATATCATGAGACAGCAATCTCCACCTACGGCCATACTACCTTGAAAGCGCCCGATCCCGTCAGATCTCGGAAGCTAAGCAGGGTGAGGCTTGATTAGTACTGGGTTGGGAGACTGCCTGGGAATACCAGGTGCTGTGGGTGTTTTTATTTTTTGCTTCCCTAATGAAAATATACATGGCATTCCTTGCAGCAAATGAAAATGTTTCATTTTTTACTACATTTTTCCCGCAGTGGCAAAGAAATCTATCGTTTTTTCCTCTGAAAGTTCAACACAATGCAACCTTCCAAAATAGAATTCTGACATCAAGAATTCCGTCTATAGTACATTTGAGTGCACCTGTCATTTTCTCAGTCTCTGTGTATGCATGGAGCAAGATATAGGCTCATGGATTTAAGAATGAGAGGATATCATGAGACAGCAATCTCCACCTACGGCCATACTACCTTGACAGCGCCCGATCCCGTCAGATCTCGGAAGCTAAGCAGGGTGAGGCTTGATTAGTACTGGGTTGGGAGACTGCCTGGGAATACCAGGTGCTGTAGGGGTTTTTATTTTTCGCTTCCCTAATGAAAATATACATGGCATTCCTCGCAGCAAATGAAAATGTTTCATTTCTTGCTACTTTTTTCCCGCAGTGGCAAAGAAATCTATCGTTTTTTCCTCTGAAAGTTCAACACAATGCAACCTTCCAAAATAGAATTCTGACATCAAGAATTCCGTCTATAGTACATTTGAGTGCACCTGTCATTTTCTCAGTCTCTGTGTATGCATGGAGCAAGATATAGGCTCATGGATTTAAGAATGAGAGGATATCATGAGACAGCAATCTCCACCTACGGCCATACTACCTTGAAAGCGCTCGATCCCGTCAGAGCTCGGAAGCTAAGCAGGGTGAGGCTTGATTAGTACTGGGTTGGGAGACTGCCTGGGAATACCAGGTGCTGTGGGTGTTTTTATTTTTTGCTTCCCTAATGAAAATATACATGGCATTCCTTGCAGCAAATGAAAATGTTTCATTTTTTACTACTTTTTTCCCGCAGTGGCAAAGAAATATATCGTTTTTTCCTCAGAAAGTTCAACACAATGCAACCTTCCAAAATAGAATTCTGACATCAAGAATTCCGTCTATAGTACATTTGAGTGCACCTGTCATTTTCTCAGTCTCTGTGTATGCATGGAGCAAGATATAGGCTCATGGATTTAAGAATGAGAGGATATCATGAGACAGCAATCTCCACCTACGGCCATACTACCTTGACAGCGCCCGATCCCGTCAGATCTCGGAAGCTAAGCAGGGTGAGGCTTGATTAGTACTGGGTTGGGAGACTGCCTGGGAATACCAGGTGCTGTAGGGGTTTTTATTTTTCGCTTCCCTAATGAAAATATACATGGCATTCCTCGCAGCAAATGAAAATGTTTCATTTCTTGCTACTTTTTTCCCGCAGTGGCAAAGAAATATATCGTTTTTTCCTCTGAAAGTTCAACACAATGCAACCTTCCAAAATAGAATTCTGACATCAAGAATTCCGTCTATAGTACATTTGAGTGCACCTGTCATTTTCTCAGTCTCTGTGTATGCATGGAGCAAGATATAGGCTCATGGATTTAAGAATGAGAGGATATCATGAGACAGCAATCTCCACCTACGGCCATACTACCTTGAAAGCGCCCGATCCCGTCAGATCTCGGAAGCTAAGCAGGGTGAGGCTTGATTAGTACTGGGTTGGGAGACTGCCTGGGAATACCAGGTGCTGTGAGTGCTTTTATTTTTTGCTTCACTAATGAAAATATACATGGCATTCCTTGCAGCAAATGAAAATGTTTCATTTTTTACTACTTTTTTCCCGCAGTGGCAAAGAAATATATCGTTTTTTCCTCTGAAAGTTCAACACAATGCAACCTTCCAAAATAGAATTCTGACATCAAGAATTCCGTCTATAGTACATTTGAGTGCACCTGTCATTTTCTCAGTCTCTGTGTATGCATGGAGCAAGATATAGGCTCATGGATTTAAGAATGAGAGGATATCATGAGACAGCAATCTCCACCTACGGCCATACTACCTTGACAGCGCCCGATCCCGTCAGATCTCGGAAGCTAAGCAGGGTGAGGCTTGATTAGTACTGGGTTGGGAGACTGCCTGGGAATACCAGGTGCTGTAGGGGTTTTTATTTTTCGCTTCCCTAATGAAAATATACATGGCATTCCTCGCAGCAAATGAAAATGTTTCATTTCTTGCTACTTTTTTCCCGCAGTGGCAAAGAAATATATCGTTTTTTCCTCTGAAAGTTCAACACAATGCAACCTTCCAAAATAGAATTCTGACATCAAGAATTCCGTCTATAGTACATTTGAGTGCACCTGTCATTTTCTCAGTCTCTGTGTATGCATGGAGCAAGATATAGGCTCATGGATTTAAGAATGAGAGGATATCATGAGACAGCAATCTCCACCTACGGCCATACTACCTTGAAAGCGCCCGATCCCGTCAGATCTCGGAAGCTAAGCAGGGTGAGGCTTGATTAGTACTGGGTTGGGAGACTGCCTGGGAATACCAGGTGCTGTGAGTGTTTTTATTTTTTGCTTCACTAATGAAAATATACATGGCATTCCTTGCAGCAAATGAAAATGTTTCATTTTTTACTACTTTTTTCCCGCAGTGGCAAAGAAATCTATCGTTTTTTCCTCTGAAAGTTCAACACAATGCAACCTTCCAAAATAGAATTCTGACATCAAGAATTCCGTCTATAGTACATTTGAGTGCACCTGTCATTTTCTCAGTCTCTGTGTATGCATGGAGCAAGATATAGGCTCATGGATTTAAGAATGAGAGGATATCATGAGACAGCAATCTCCACCTACGGCCATACTACCTTGACAGCGCCCGATCCCGTCAGATCTCGGAAGCTAAGCAGGGTGAGGCTTGATTAGTACTGGGTTGGGAGACTGCCTGGGAATACCAGGTGCTGTAGGGGTTTTTATTTTTCGCTTCCCTAATGAAAATATACATGGCATTCCTCGCAGCAAATGAAAATGTTTCATTTCTTGCTACTTTTTTCCCGGAGTGGCAAAGAAATATATTGTTTTTTCCTCTGAAAGTTCAACACAATGCAACCTTCCAAAATAGAATTCTGACATCAAGAATTCCGTCTATAGTATATTTGAGTGCACCTGTCATTTTCTCAGTCTCTGATTTAATTTCTCCATTTAAGGTAATTCTTCAAGAATGTATTTTTTTAACGGTCACAATAATACACTTATGCCTCCCATGTCATTTAGAAATATATCATACAGGCCTCAGAACACTCAGCATGTTATATGGTGAGCTTGTGGCTCACAGAGTTGGGGTGTGCAGTGTTCAAGCTGATACTTGGAAGAGATAGTGAGTTCAAATCCAAACAGGAGGAGGTTGAATATAGGCACCTCTGAAATTTTTTACTACTTTTTTCCCGCAGTGGCAAAGAAATCTATCGTTTTTTCCTCTGAAAGTTCAACACAATGCAACCTTCCAAAATAGAATTCTGACATCAAGAATTCCGTCTATAGTACATTTGAGTGCACCTGTCATTTTCTCAGTCTCTGTGTATGCATGGAGCAAGATATAGGCTCATGGATTTAAGAATGAGAGGATATCATGAGACAGCAATCTCCACCTACGGCCATACTACCTTGACAGCGCCCGATCCCGTCAGATCTCGGAAGCTAAGCAGGGTGAGGCTTGATTAGTACTGGGTTGGGAGACTGCCTGGGAATACCAGGTGCTGTAGGGGTTTTTATTTTTCGCTTCCCTAATGAAAATATACATGGCATTCCTCGCAGCAAATGAAAATGTTTCATTTCTTGCTACTTTTTTCCCGCAGTGGCAAAGAAATATATCGTTTTTTCCTCTGAAAGTTCAACACAATGCAACCTTCCAAAATAGAATTCTGACATCAAGAATTCCGTCTATAGTACATTTGAGTGCACCTGTCATTTTCTCAGTCTCTGTGTATGCATGGAGCAAGATATAGGCTCATGGATTTAAGAATGAGAGGATATCATGAGACAGCAATCTCCACCTACGGCCATACTACCTTGAAAGCGCCCGATCCCGTCAGATCTCGGAAGCTAAGCAGGGTGAGGCTTGATTAGTACTGGGTTGGGAGACTGCCTGGGAATACCAGGTGCTGTGAGTGCTTTTATTTTTTGCTTCACTAATGAAAATATACATGGCATTCCTTGCAGCAAATGAAAATGTTTCATTTTTTACTACTTTTTTCCCGCAGTGGCAAAGAAATATATCGTTTTTTCCTCTGAAAGTTCAACACAATGCAACCTTCCAAAATAGAATTCTGACATCAAGAATTCCGTCTATAGTACATTTGAGTGCACCTGTCATTTTCTCAGTCTCTGTGTATGCATGGAGCAAGATATAGGCTCATGGATTTAAGAATGAGAGGATATCATGAGACAGCAATCTCCACCTACGGCCATACTACCTTGACAGCGCCCGATCCCGTCAGATCTCGGAAGCTAAGCAGGGTGAGGCTTGATTAGTACTGGGTTGGGAGACTGCCTGGGAATACCAGGTGCTGTAGGGGTTTTTATTTTTCGCTTCCCTAATGAAAATATACATGGCATTCCTCGCAGCAAATGAAAATGTTTCATTTCTTGCTACTTTTTTCCCGCAGTGGCAAAGAAATATATCGTTTTTTCCTCTGAAAGTTCAACACAATGCAACCTTCCAAAATAGAATTCTGACATCAAGAATTCCGTCTATAGTACATTTGAGTGCACCTGTCATTTTCTCAGTCTCTGTGTATGCATGGAGCAAGATATAGGCTCATGGATTTAAGAATGAGAGGATATCATGAGACAGCAATCTCCACCTACGGCCATACTACCTTGAAAGCGCCCGATCCCGTCAGATCTCGGAAGCTAAGCAGGGTGAGGCTTGATTAGTACTGGGTTGGGAGACTGCCTGGGAATACCAGGTGCTGTGAGTGCTTTTATTTTTTGCTTCACTAATGAAAATATACATGGCATTCCTTGCAGCAAATGAAAATGTTTCATTTTTTACTACTTTTTTCCCGCAGTGGCAAAGAAATCTATCGTTTTTTCCTCTGAAAGTTCAACACAATGCAACCTTCCAAAATAGAATTCTGACATCAAGAATTCCGTCTATAGTACATTTGAGTGCACCTGTCATTTTCTCAGTCTCTGTGTATGCATGGAGCAAGATATAGGCTCATGGATTTAAGAATGAGAGGATATCATGAGACAGCAATCTCCACCTACGGCCATACTACCTTGACAGCGCCCGATCCCGTCAGATCTCGGAAGCTAAGCAGGGTGAGGCTTGATTAGTACTGGGTTGGGAGACTGCCTGGGAATACCAGGTGCTGTAGGGGTTTTTATTTTTCGCTTCCCTAATGAAAATATACATGGCATTCCTCGCAGCAAATGAAAATGTTTCATTTCTTGCTACTTTTTTCCCGGAGTGGCAAAGAAATATATCGTTTTTTCCTCTGAAAGTTCAACACAATGCAACCTTCCAAAATAGAATTCTGACATCAAGAATTCCGTCTATAGTACATTTGAGTGCACCTGTCATTTTCTCAGTCTCTGTGTATGCATGGAGCAAGATATAGGCTCATGGATTTAAGAATGAGAGGATATCATGAGACAGCAATCTCCACCTACGGCCATACTACCTTGAAAGCGCCCGATCCCGTCAGATCTCGGAAGCTAAGCAGGGTGAGGCTTGATTAGTACTGGGTTGGGAGACTGCCTGGGAATACCAGGTGCTGTGGGTGTTTTTATTTTTTGCTTCCCTAATGAAAATATACATGGCATTCCTTGCAGCAAATGAAAATGTTTCATTTTTTACTACTTTTTTCCCGCAGTGGCAAAGAAATCTATCGTTTTTTCCTCTGAAAGTTCAACACAATGCAACCTTCCAAAATAGAATTCTGACATCAAGAATTCCGTCTATAGTACATTTGAGTGCACCTGTCATTTTCTCAGTCTCTGTGTATGCATGGAGCAAGATATAGGCTCATGGATTTAAGAATGAGAGGATATCATGAGACAGCAATCTCCACCTACGGCCATACTACCTTGACAGCGCCCGATCCCGTCAGATCTCGGAAGCTAAGCAGGGTGAGGCTTGATTAGTACTGGGTTGGGAGACTGCCTGGGAATACCAGGTGCTGTGAGTGCTTTTATTTTTTGCTTCACTAATGAAAATATACATGGCATTCCTTGCAGCAAATGAAAATGTTTCATTTTTTACTACTTTTTTCCCGCAGTGGCAAAGAAATATATCGTTTTTTCCTCTGAAAGTTCAACACAATGCAACCTTCCAAAATAGAATTCTGACATCAAGAATTCCGTCTATAGTACATTTGAGTGCACCTGTCATTTTCTCAGTCTCTGTGTATGCATGGAGCAAGATATAGGCTCATGGATTTAAGAATGAGAGGATATCATGAGACAGCAATCTCCACCTACGGCCATACTACCTTGACAGCGCCCGATCCCGTCAGATCTCGGAAGCTAAGCAGGGTGAGGCTTGATTAGTACTGGGTTGGGAGACTGCCTGGGAATACCAGGTGCTGTAGGGGTTTTTATTTTTCGCTTCCCTAATGAAAATATACATGGCATTCCTCGCAGCAAATGAAAATGTTTCATTTCTTGCTACTTTTTTCCCGCAGTGGCAAAGAAATATATCGTTTTTTCCTCTGAAAGTTCAACACAATGCAACCTTCCAAAATAGAATTCTGACATCAAGAATTCCGTCTATAGTACATTTGAGTGCACCTGTCATTTTCTCAGTCTCTGTGTATGCATGGAGCAAGATATAGGCTCATGGATTTAAGAATGAGAGGATATCATGAGACAGCAATCTCCACCTACGGCCATACTACCTTGAAAGCGCCCGATCCCGTCAGATCTCGGAAGCTAAGCAGGGTGAGGCTTGATTAGTACTGGGTTGGGAGACTGCCTGGGAATACCAGGTGCTGTGGGTGTTTTTATTTTTTGCTTCCCTAATGAAAATATACATGGCATTCCTTGCAGCAAATGAAAATGTTTCATTTTTTACTACTTTTTTCCCGCAGTGGCAAAGAAATATATCGTTTTTTCCTCAGAAAGTTCAACACAATGCAACCTTCCAAAATAGAATTCTGACATCAAGAATTCCGTCTATAGTACATTTGAGTGCACCTGTCATTTTCTCAGTCTCTGTGTATGCATGGAGCAAGATATAGGCTCATGGATTTAAGAATGAGAGGATATCATGAGACAGCAATCTCCACCTACGGCCATACTACCTTGAAAGCGCCCGATCCCGTCAGATCTCGGAAGCTAAGCAGGGTGAGGCTTGATTAGTACTGGGTTGGGAGACTGCCTGGGAATACCAGGTGCTGTAGGGGTTTTTATTTTTCGCTTCCCTAATGAAAATATACATGGCATTCCTCGCAGCAAATGAAAATGTTTCATTTCTTGCTACTTTTTTCCCGGAGTGGCAAAGAAATATATTGTTTTTTCCTCTGAAAGTTCAACACAATGCAACCTTCCAAAATAGAATTCTGACATCAAGAATTCCGTCTATAGTATATTTGAGTGCACCTGTCATTTTCTCAGTCTCTGATTTAATTTCTCCATTTAAGGTAATTCTTCAAGAATGTATTTTTTTAACGGTCACAATAATACACTTATGCCTCCCATGTCATTTAGAAATATATCATACAGGCCTCAGAACACTCAGCATGTTATATGGTGAGCTTGTGGCTCACAGAGTTGGGGTGTGCAGTGTTCAAGCTGATACTTGGAAGAGATAGTGAGTTCAAATCCAAACAGGAGGAGGTTGAAAATAGGCACCTATGAAATTTTTTACTACTTTTTTCCCGCAGTGGCAAAGAAATCTATCGTTTTTTCCTCTGAAAGTTCAACACAATGCAACCTTCCAAAATAGAATTCTGACATCAAGAATTCCGTCTATAGTACATTTGAGTGCACCTGTCATTTTCTCAGTCTCTGTGTATGCATGGAGCAAGATATAGGCTCATGGATTTAAGAATGAGAGGATATCATGAGACAGCAATCTCCACCTACGGCCATACTACCTTGACAGCGCCCGATCCCGTCAGATCTCGGAAGCTAAGCAGGGTGAGGCTTGATTAGTACTGGGTTGGGAGACTGCCTGGGAATACCAGGTGCTGTAGGGGTTTTTATTTTTCGCTTCCCTAATGAAAATATACATGGCATTCCTCGCAGCAAATGAAAATGTTTCATTTCTTGCTACTTTTTTCCCGCAGTGGCAAAGAAATATATCGTTTTTTCCTCTGAAAGTTCAACACAATGCAACCTTCCAAAATAGAATTCTGACATCAAGAATTCCGTCTATAGTACATTTGAGTGCACCTGTCATTTTCTCAGTCTCTGTGTATGCATGGAGCAAGATATAGGCTCATGGATTTAAGAATGAGAGGATATCATGAGACAGCAATCTCCACCTACGGCCATACTACCTTGACAGCGCCCGATCCCGTCAGATCTCGGAAGCTAAGCAGGTTGAGGCTTGATTAGTACTGGGTTGGGAGACTGCCTGGGAATACCAGGTGCTGTAGGGGTTTTTATTTTTCGCTTCCCTAATGAAAATATACATGGCATTCCTCGCAGCAAATGAAAATGTTTCATTTCTTGCTACTTTTTTCCCGCAGTGGCAAAGAAATATATCGTTTTTTCCTCTGAAAGTTCAACACAATGCAACCTTCCAAAATAGAATTCTGACATCAAGAATTCCGTCTATAGTACATTTGAGTGCACCTGTCATTTTCTCAGTCTCTGTGTATGCATGGAGCAAGATATAGGCTCATGGATTTAAGAATGAGAGGATATCATGAGACAGCAATCTCCACCTACGGCCATACTACCTTGACAGCGCCCGATCCCGTCAGATCTCGGAAGCTAAGCAGGGTGAGGCTTGATTAGTACTGGGTTGGGAGACTGCCTGGGAATACCAGGTGCTGTAGGGGTTTTTATTTTTCGCTTCCCTAATGAAAATATACATGGCATTCCTCGCAGCAAATGAAAATGTTTCATTTCTTGCTACTTTTTTCCCGCAGTGGCAAAGAAATATATCGTTTTTTCCTCTGAAAGTTCAACACAATGCAACCTTCCAAAATAGAATTCTGACATCAAGAATTCCGTCTATAGTACATTTGAGTGCACCTGTCATTTTCTCAGTCTCTGTGTATGCATGGAGCAAGATATAGGCTCATGGATTTAAGAATGAGAGGATATCATGAGACAGCAATCTCCACCTACGGCCATACTACCTTGAAAGCGCCCGATCCCGTCAGATCTCGGAAGCTAAGCAGGGTGAGGCTTGATTAGTACTGGGTTGGGAGACTGCCTGGGAATACCAGGTGCTGTGAGTGTTTTTATTTTTTGCTTCACTAATGAAAATATACATGGCATTCCTTGCAGCAAATGAAAATGTTTCATTTTTTACTACTTTTTTCCCGCAGTGGCAAATAAATCTATCGTTTTTTCCTCTGAAAGTTCAACACAATGCAACCTTCCAAAATAGAATTCTGACATCAAGAATTCCGTCTATAGTACATTTGAGTGCACCTGTCATTTTCTCAGTCTCTGTGTATGCATGGAGCAAGATATAGGCTCATGGATTTAAGAATGAGAGGATATCATGAGACAGCAATCTCCACCTACGGCCATACTACCTTGACAGCGCCCGATCCCGTCAGATCTCGGAAGCTAAGCAGGGTGAGGCTTGATTAGTACTGGGTTGGGAGACTGCCTGGGAATACCAGGTGCTGTAGGGGTTTTTATTTTTCGCTTCCCTAATGAAAATATACATGGCATTCCTCGCAGCAAATGAAAATGTTTCATTTCTTGCTACTTTTTTCCCGCAGTGGCAAAGAAATATATCGTTTTTTCCTCTGAAAGTTCAACACAATGCAACCTTCCAAAATAGAATTCTGACATCAAGAATTCCGTCTATAGTACATTTGAGTGCACCTGTCATTTTCTCAGTCTCTGTGTATGCATGGAGCAAGATATAGGCTCATGGATTTAAGAATGAGAGGATATCATGAGACAGCAATCTCCACCTACGGCCATACTACCTTGAAAGCGCCCGATCCCGTCAGATCTTGGAAGCTAAGCAGGGTGAGGCTTGATTAGTACTGGGTTGGGAGACTGCCTGGGAATACCAGGTGCTGTGAGTGCTTTTATTTTTTGCTTCACTAATGAAAATATACATGGCATTCCTTGCAGCAAATGAAAATGTTTCATTTTTTACTACTTTTTTCCCGCAGTGGCAAAGAAATATATCGTTTTTTCCTCTGAAAGTTCAACACAATGCAACCTTCCAAAATAGAATTCTGACATCAAGAATTCCGTCTATAGTACATTTGAGTGCACCTGTCATTTTCTCAGTCTCTGTGTATGCATGGAGCAAGATATAGGCTCATGGATTTAAGAATGAGAGGATATCATGAGACAGCAATCTCCACCTACGGCCATACTACCTTGACAGCGCCCGATCCCGTCAGATCTCGGAAGCTAAGCAGGGTGAGGCTTGATTAGTACTGGGTTGGGAGACTGCCTGGGAATACCAGGTGCTGTAGGGGTTTTTATTTTTCGCTTCCCTAATGAAAATATACATGGCATTCCTCGCAGCAAATGAAAATGTTTCATTTCTTGCTACTTTTTTCCCGCAGTGGCAAAGAAATATATCGTTTTTTCCTCTGAAAGTTCAACACAATGCAACCTTCCAAAATAGAATTCTGACATCAAGAATTCCGTCTATAGTACATTTGAGTGCACCTGTCATTTTCTCAGTCTCTGTGTATGCATGGAGCAAGATATAGGCTCATGGATTTAAGAATGAGAGGATATCATGAGACAGCAATCTCCACCTACGGCCATACTACCTTGAAAGCGCCCGATCCCGTCAGATCTCGGAAGCTAAGCAGGGTGAGGCTTGATTAGTACTGGGTTGGGAGACTGCCTGGGAATACCAGGTGCTGTGGGTGTTTTTATTTTTTGCTTCCCTAATGAAAATATACATGGCATTCCTTGCAGCAAATGAAAATGTTTCATTTTTTACTACTTTTTTCCCGCAGTGGCAAAGAAATCTATCGTTTTTTCCTCTGAAAGTTCAACACAATGCAACCTTCCAAAATAGAATTCTGACATCAAGAATTCCGTCTATAGTACATTTGAGTGCACCTGTCATTTTCTCAGTCTCTGTGTATGCATGGAGCAAGATATAGGCTCATGGATTTAAGAATGAGAGGATATCATGAGACAGCAATCTCCACCTACGGCCATACTACCTTGACAGCGCCCGATCCCGTCAGATCTCGGAAGCTAAGCAGGGTGAGGCTTGATTAGTACTGGGTTGGGAGACTGCCTGGGAATACCAGGTGCTGTAGGGGTTTTTATTTTTCGCTTCCCTAATGAAAATATACATGGCATTCCTCGCAGCAAATGAAAATGTTTCATTTCTTGCTACTTTTTTCCCGCAGTGGCAAAGAAATATATAGTTTTTTCCTCTGAAAGTTCAACACAATGCAACCTTCCAAAATAGAATTCTGACATCAAGAATTCCGTCTATAGTACATTTGAGTGCACCTGTCATTTTCTCAGTCTCTGTGTATGCATGGAGCAAGATATAGGCTCATGGATTTAAGAATGAGAGGATATCATGAGACAGCAATCTCCACCTACGGCCATACTACCTTGAAAGCGCCCGATCCCGTCAGATCTCGGAAGCTAAGCAGGGTGAGGCTTGATTAGTACTGGGTTGGGAGACTGCCTGGGAATACCAGGTGCTGTGAGTGCTTTTATTTTTTGCTTCACTAATGAAAATATACATGGCATTCCTTGCAGCAAATGAAAATGTTTCATTTTTTACTACTTTTTTCCCGCAGTGGCAAAGAAATATATCGTTTTTTCCTCTGAAAGTTCAACACAATGCAACCTTCCAAAATAGAATTCTGACATCAAGAATTCCGTCTATAGTACATTTGAGTGCACCTGTCATTTTCTCAGTCTCTGTGTATGCATGGAGCAAGATATAGGCTCATGGATTTAAGAATGAGAGGATATCATGAGACAGCAATCTCCACCTACGGCCATACTACCTTGACAGCGCCCGATCCCGTCAGATCTCGGAAGCTAAGCAGGGTGAGGCTTGATTAGTACTGGGTTGGGAGACTGCCTGGGAATACCAGGTGCTGTAGGGGTTTTTATTTTTCGCTTCCCTAATGAAAATATACATGGCATTCCTCGCAGCAAATGAAAATGTTTCATTTCTTGCTACTTTTTTCCCGCAGTGGCAAAGAAATATATCGTTTTTTCCTCTGAAAGTTCAACACAATGCAACCTTCCAAAATAGAATTCTGACATCAAGAATTCCGTCTATAGTACATTTGAGTGCACCTGTCATTTTCTCAGTCTCTGTGTATGCATGGAGCAAGATATAGGCTCATGGATTTAAGAATGAGAGGATATCATGAGACAGCAATCTCCACCTACGGCCATACTACCTTGAAAGCGCCCGATCCCGTCAGATCTCGGAAGCTAAGCAGGGTGAGGCTTGATTAGTACTGGGTTGGGAGACTGCCTGGGAATACCAGGTGCTGTGGGTGTTTTTATTTTTTGCTTCCCTAATGAAAATATACATGGCATTCCTTGCAGCAAATGAAAATGTTTCATTTTTTACTACTTTTTTCCCGCAGTGGCAAAGAAATATATCGTTTTTTCCTCAGAAAGTTCAACACAATGCAACCTTCCAAAATAGAATTCTGACATCAAGAATTCCGTCTATAGTACATTTGAGTGCACCTGTCATTTTCTCAGTCTCTGTGTATGCATGGAGCAAGATATAGGCTCATGGATTTAAGAATGAGAGGATATCATGAGACAGCAATCTCCACCTACGGCCATACTACCTTGAAAGCGCCCGATCCCGTCAGATCTCGGAAGCTAAGCAGGGTGAGGCTTGATTAGTACTGGGTTGGGAGACTGCCTGGGAATACCAGGTGCTGTAGGGGTTTTTATTTTTCGCTTCCCTAATGAAAATATACATGGCATTCCTCGCAGCAAATGAAAATGTTTCATTTCTTGCTACTTTTTTCCCGGAGTGGCAAAGAAATATATTGTTTTTTCCTCTGAAAGTTCAACACAATGCAACCTTCCAAAATAGAATTCTGACATCAAGAATTCCGTCTATAGTATATTTGAGTGCACCTGTCATTTTCTCAGTCTCTGATTTAATTTCTCCATTTAAGGTAATTCTTCAAGAATGTATTTTTTTAACGGTCACAATAATACACTTATGCCTCCCATGTCATTTAGAAATATATCATACAGGCCTCAGAACACTCAGCATGTTATATGGTGAGCTTGTGGCTCACAGAGTTGGGGTGTGCAGTGTTCAAGCTGATACTTGGAAGAGATAGTGAGTTCAAATCCAAACAGGAGGAGGTTGAATATAGGCACCTCTGAAATTTTTTACTACTTTTTTCCCGCAGTGGCAAAGAAATCTATCGTTTTTTCCTCTGAAAGTTCAACACAATGCAACCTTCCAAAATAGAATTCTGACATCAAGAATTCCGTCTATAGTACATTTGAGTGCACCTGTCATTTTCTCAGTCTCTGTGTATGCATGGAGCAAGATATAGGCTCATGGATTTAAGAATGAGAGGATATCATGAGACAGCAATCTCCACCTACGGCCATACTACCTTGACAGCGCCCGATCCCGTCAGATCTCGGAAGCTAAGCAGGGTGAGGCTTGATTAGTACTGGGTTGGGAGACTGCCTGGGAATACCAGGTGCTGTAGGGGTTTTTATTTTTCGCTTCCCTAATGAAAATATACATGGCATTCCTCGCAGCAAATGAAAATGTTTCATTTCTTGCTACTTTTTTCCCGCAGTGGCAAAGAAATATATCGTTTTTTCCTCTGAAAGTTCAACACAATGCAACCTTCCAAAATAGAATTCTGACATCAAGAATTCCGTCTATAGTACATTTGAGTGCACCTGTCATTTTCTCAGTCTCTGTGTATGCATGGAGCAAGATATAGGCTCATGGATTTAAGAATGAGAGGATATCATGAGACAGCAATCTCCACCTACGGCCATACTACCTTGAAAGCGCCCGATCCCGTCAGATCTCGGAAGCTAAGCAGGGTGAGGCTTGATTAGTACTGGGTTGGGAGACTGCCTGGGAATACCAGGTGCTGTGAGTGCTTTTATTTTTTGCTTCACTAATGAAAATATACATGGCATTCCTTGCAGCAAATGAAAATGTTTCATTTTTTACTACTTTTTTCCCGCAGTGGCAAAGAAATATATCGTTTTTTCCTCTGAAAGTTCAACACAATGCAACCTTCCAAAATAGAATTCTGACATCAAGAATTCCGTCTATAGTACATTTGAGTGCACCTGTCATTTTCTCAGTCTCTGTGTATGCATGGAGCAAGATATAGGCTCATGGATTTAAGAATGAGAGGATATCATGAGACAGCAATCTCCACCTACGGCCATACTACCTTGACAGCGCCCGATCCCGTCAGATCTCGGAAGCTAAGCAGGGTGAGGCTTGATTAGTACTGGGTTGGGAGACTGCCTGGGAATACCAGGTGCTGTAGGGGTTTTTATTTTTCGCTTCCCTAATGAAAATATACATGGCATTCCTCGCAGCAAATGAAAATGTTTCATTTCTTGCTACTTTTTTCCCGCAGTGGCAAAGAAATATATCGTTTTTTCCTCTGAAAGTTCAACACAATGCAACCTTCCAAAATAGAATTCTGACATCAAGAATTCCGTCTATAGTACATTTGAGTGCACCTGTCATTTTCTCAGTCTCTGTGTATGCATGGAGCAAGATATAGGCTCATGGATTTAAGAATGAGAGGATATCATGAGACAGCAATCTCCACCTACGGCCATACTACCTTGAAAGCGCCCGATCCCGTCAGATCTCGGAAGCTAAGCAGGGTGAGGCTTGATTAGTACTGGGTTGGGAGACTGCCTGGGAATACCAGGTGCTGTGGGTGTTTTTATTTTTTGCTTCCCTAATGAAAATATACATGGCATTCCTTGCAGCAAATGAAAATGTTTCATTTTTTACTACTTTTTTCCCGCAGTGGCAAAGAAATCTATCGTTTTTTCCTCTGAAAGTTCAACACAATGCAACCTTCCAAAATAGAATTCTGACATCAAGAATTCCGTCTATAGTACATTTGAGTGCACCTGTCATTTTCTCAGTCTCTGTGTATGCATGGAGCAAGATATAGGCTCATGGATTTAAGAATGAGAGGATATCATGAGACAGCAATCTCCACCTACGGCCATACTACCTTGACAGCGCCCGATCCCGTCAGATCTCGGAAGCTAAGCAGGGTGAGGCTTGATTAGTACTGGGTTGGGAGACTGCCTGGGAATACCAGGTGCTGTAGGGGTTTTTATTTTTCGCTTCCCTAATGAAAATATACATGGCATTCCTCGCAGCAAATGAAAATGTTTCATTTCTTGCTACTTTTTTCCCGCAGTGGCAAAGAAATATATCGTTTTTTCCTCTGAAAGTTCAACACAATGCAACCTTCCAAAATAGAATTCTGACATCAAGAATTCCGTCTATAGTACATTTGAGTGCACCTGTCATTTTCTCAGTCTCTGTGTATGCATGGAGCAAGATATAGGCTCATGGATTTAAGAATGAGAGGATATCATGAGACAGCAATCTCCACCTACGGCCATACTACCTTGAAAGCGCCCGATCCCGTCAGATCTCGGAAGCTAAGCAGGGTGAGGCTTGATTAGTACTGGGTTGGGAGACTGCCTGGGAATACCAGGTGCTGTGAGTGCTTTTATTTTTTGCTTCACTAATGAAAATATACATGGCATTCCTTGCAGCAAATGAAAATGTTTCATTTTTTACTACTTTTTTCCCGCAGTGGCAAAGAAATATATCGTTTTTTCCTCTGAAAGTTCAACACAATGCAACCTTCCAAAATAGAATTCTGACATCAAGAATTCCGTCTATAGTACATTTGAGTGCACCTGTCATTTTCTCAGTCTCTGTGTATGCATGGAGCAAGATATAGGCTCATGGATTTAAGAATGAGAGGATATCATGAGACAGCAATCTCCACCTACGGCCATACTACCTTGACAGCGCCCGATCCCGTCAGATCTCGGAAGCTAAGCAGGGTGAGGCTTGATTAGTACTGGGTTGGGAGACTGCCTGGGAATACCAGGTGCTGTAGGGGTTTTTATTTTTCGCTTCCCTAATGAAAATATACATGGCATTCCTCGCAGCAAATGAAAATGTTTCATTTCTTGCTACTTTTTTCCCGCAGTGGCAAAGAAATATATCGTTTTTTCCTCTGAAAGTTCAACACAATGCAACCTTCCAAAATAGAATTCTGACATCAAGAATTCCGTCTATAGTACATTTGAGTGCACCTGTCATTTTCTCAGTCTCTGTGTATGCATGGAGCAAGATATAGGCTCATGGATTTAAGAATGAGAGGATATCATGAGACAGCAATCTCCACCTACGGCCATACTACCTTGAAAGCGCCCGATCCCGTCAGATCTCGGAAGCTAAGCAGGGTGAGGCTTGATTAGTACTGGGTTGGGAGACTGCCTGGGAATACCAGGTGCTGTGGGTGTTTTTATTTTTTGCTTCCCTAATGAAAATATACATGGCATTCCTTGCAGCAAATGAAAATGTTTCATTTTTTACTACTTTTTTCCCGCAGTGGCAAAGAAATATATCGTTTTTTCCTCAGAAAGTTCAACACAATGCAACCTTCCAAAATAGAATTCTGACATCAAGAATTCCGTCTATAGTACATTTGAGTGCACCTGTCATTTTCTCAGTCTCTGTGTATGCATGGAGCAAGATATAGGCTCATGGATTTAAGAATGAGAGGATATCATGAGACAGCAATCTCCACCTACGGCCATACTACCTTGAAAGCGCCCGATCCCGTCAGATCTCGGAAGCTAAGCAGGGTGAGGCTTGATTAGTACTGGGTTGGGAGACTGCCTGGGAATACCAGGTGCTGTAGGGGTTTTTATTTTTCGCTTCCCTAATGAAAATATACATGGCATTCCTCGCAGCAAATGAAAATGTTTCATTTCTTGCTACTTTTTTCCCGGAGTGGCAAAGAAATATATTGTTTTTTCCTCTGAAAGTTCAACACAATGCAACCTTCCAAAATAGAATTCTGACATCAAGAATTCCGTCTATAGTATATTTGAGTGCACCTGTCATTTTCTCAGTCTCTGATTTAATTTCTCCATTTAAGGTAATTCTTCAAGAATGTATTTTTTTAACGGTCACAATAATACACTTATGCCTCCCATGTCATTTAGAAATATATCATACAGGCCTCAGAACACTCAGCATGTTATATGGTGAGCTTGTGGCTCACAGAGTTGGGGTGTGCAGTGTTCAAGCTGATACTTGGAAGAGATAGTGAGTTCAAATCCAAACAGGAGGAGGTTGAAAATAGGCACCTATGAAATTTTTTACTACTTTTTTCCCGCAGTGGCAAAGAAATCTATCGTTTTTTCCTCTGAAAGTTCAACACAATGCAACCTTCCAAAATAGAATTCTGACATCAAGAATTCCGTCTATAGTACATTTGAGTGCACCTGTCATTTTCTCAGTCTCTGTGTATGCATGGAGCAAGATATAGGCTCATGGATTTAAGAATGAGAGGATATCATGAGACAGCAATCTCCACCTACGGCCATACTACCTTGACAGCGCCCGATCCCGTCAGATCTCGGAAGCTAAGCAGGGTGAGGCTTGATTAGTACTGGGTTGGGAGACTGCCTGGGAATACCAGGTGCTGTAGGGGTTTTTATTTTTCGCTTCCCTAATGAAAATATACATGGCATTCCTCGCAGCAAATGAAAATGTTTCATTTCTTGCTACTTTTTTCCCGCAGTGGCAAAGAAATATATCGTTTTTTCCTCTGAAAGTTCAACACAATGCAACCTTCCAAAATAGAATTCTGACATCAAGAATTCCGTCTATAGTACATTTGAGTGCACCTGTCATTTTCTCAGTCTCTGTGTATGCATGGAGCAAGATATAGGCTCATGGATTTAAGAATGAGAGGATATCATGAGACAGCAATCTCCACCTACGGCCATACTACCTTGACAGCGCCCGATCCCGTCAGATCTCGGAAGCTAAGCAGGGTGAGGCTTGATTAGTACTGGGTTGGGAGACTGCCTGGGAATACCAGGTGCTGTAGGGGTTTTTATTTTTCGCTTCCCTAATGAAAATATACATGGCATTCCTCGCAGCAAATGAAAATGTTTCATTTCTTGCTACTTTTTTCCCGCAGTGGCAAAGAAATATATCGTTTTTTCCTCTGAAAGTTCAACACAATGCAACCTTCCAAAATAGAATTCTGACATCAAGAATTCCGTCTATAGTACATTTGAGTGCACCTGTCATTTTCTCAGTCTCTGTGTATGCATGGAGCAAGATATAGGCTCATGGATTTAAGAATGAGAGGATATCATGAGACAGCAATCTCCACCTACGGCCATACTACCTTGACAGCGCCCGATCCCGTCAGATCTCGGAAGCTAAGCAGGGTGAGGCTTGATTAGTACTGGGTTGGGAGACTGCCTGGGAATACCAGGTGCTGTAGGGGTTTTTATTTTTCGCTTCCCTAATGAAAATATACATGGCATTCCTCGCAGCAAATGAAAATGTTTCATTTCTTGCTACTTTTTTCCCGCAGTGGCAAAGAAATATATCGTTTTTTCCTCTGAAAGTTCAACACAATGCAACCTTCCAAAATAGAATTCTGACATCAAGAATTCCGTCTATAGTACATTTGAGTGCACCTGTCATTTTCTCAGTCTCTGTGTATGCATGGAGCAAGATATAGGCTCATGGATTTAAGAATGAGAGGATATCATGAGACAGCAATCTCCACCTACGGCCATACTACCTTGAAAGCGCCCGATCCCGTCAGATCTCGGAAGCTAAGCAGGGTGAGGCTTGATTAGTACTGGGTTGGGAGACTGCCTGGGAATACCAGGTGCTGTGAGTGTTTTTATTTTTTGCTTCACTAATGAAAATATACATGGCATTCCTTGCAGCAAATGAAAATGTTTCATTTTTTACTACTTTTTTCCCGCAGTGGCAAATAAATCTATCGTTTTTTCCTCTGAAAGTTCAACACAATGCAACCTTCCAAAATAGAATTCTGACATCAAGAATTCCGTCTATAGTACATTTGAGTGCACCTGTCATTTTCTCAGTCTCTGTGTATGCATGGAGCAAGATATAGGCTCATGGATTTAAGAATGAGAGGATATCATGAGACAGCAATCTCCACCTACGGCCATACTACCTTGACAGCGCCCGATCCCGTCAGATCTCGGAAGCTAAGCAGGGTGAGGCTTGATTAGTACTGGGTTGGGAGACTGCCTGGGAATACCAGGTGCTGTAGGGGTTTTTATTTTTCGCTTCCCTAATGAAAATATACATGGCATTCCTCGCAGCAAATGAAAATGTTTCATTTCTTGCTACTTTTTTCCCGCAGTGGCAAAGAAATATATCGTTTTTTCCTCTGAAAGTTCAACACAATGCAACCTTCCAAAATAGAATTCTGACATCAAGAATTCCGTCTATAGTACATTTGAGTGCACCTGTCATTTTCTCAGTCTCTGTGTATGCATGGAGCAAGATATAGGCTCATGGATTTAAGAATGAGAGGATATCATGAGACAGCAATCTCCACCTACGGCCATACTACCTTGACAGCGCCCGATCCCGTCAGATCTCGGAAGCTAAGCAGGGTGAGGCTTGATTAGTACTGGGTTGGGAGACTGCCTGGGAATACCAGGTGCTGTAGGGGTTTTTATTTTTCGCTTCCCTAATGAAAATATACATGGCATTCCTCGCAGCAAATGAAAATGTTTCATTTCTTGCTACTTTTTTCCCGCAGTGGCAAAGAAATATATCGTTTTTTCCTCTGAAAGTTCAACACAATGCAACCTTCCAAAATAGAATTCTGACATCAAGAATTCCGTCTATAGTACATTTGAGTGCACCTGTCATTTTCTCAGTCTCTGTGTATGCATGGAGCAAGATATAGGCTCATGGATTTAAGAATGAGAGGATATCATGAGACAGCAATCTCCACCTACGGCCATACTACCTTGACAGCGCCCGATCCCGTCAGATCTCGGAAGCTAAGCAGGGTGAGGCTTGATTAGTACTGGGTTGGGAGACTGCCTGGGAATACCAGGTGCTGTAGGGGTTTTTATTTTTCGCTTCCCTAATGAAAATATACATGGCATTCCTCGCAGCAAATGAAAATGTTTCATTTCTTGCTACTTTTTTCCCGCAGTGGCAAAGAAATCTATCGTTTTTTCCTCTGAAAGTTCAACACAATGCAACCTTCCAAAATAGAATTCTGACATCAAGAATTCCGTCTATAGTACATTTGAGTGCACCTGTCATTTTCTCAGTCTCTGTGTATGCATGGAGCAAGATATAGGCTCATGGATTTAAGAATGAGAGGATATCATGAGACAGCAATCTCCACCTACGGCCATACTACCTTGACAGCGCCCGATCCCGTCAGATCTCGGAAGCTAAGCAGGGTGAGGCTTGATTAGTACTGGGTTGGGAGACTGCCTGGGAATACCAGGTGCTGTAGGGGTTTTTATTTTTCGCTTCCCTAATGAAAATATACATGGCATTCCTCGCAGCAAATGAAAATGTTTCATTTCTTGCTACTTTTTTCCCGCAGTGGCAAAGAAATATATCGTTTTTTCCTCTGAAAGTTCAACACAATGCAACCTTCCAAAATAGAATTCTGACATCAAGAATTCCGTCTATAGTACATTTGAGTGCACCTGTCATTTTCTCAGTCTCTGTGTATGCATGGAGCAAGATATAGGCTCATGGATTTAAGAATGAGAGGATATCATGAGACAGCAATCTCCACCTACGGCCATACTACCTTGAAAGCGCCCGATCCCGTCAGATCTCGGAAGCTAAGCAGGGTGAGGCTTGATTAGTACTGGGTTGGGAGACTGCCTGGGAATACCAGGTGCTGTGAGTGCTTTTATTTTTTGCTTCACTAATGAAAATATACATGGCATTCCTTGCAGCAAATGAAAATGTTTCATTTTTTACTACTTTTTTCCCGCAGTGGCAAAGAAATCTATCGTTTTTTCCTCTGAAAGTTCAACACAATGCAACCTTCCAAAATAGAATTCTGACATCAAGAATTCCGTCTATAGTACATTTGAGTGCACCTGTCATTTTCTCAGTCTCTGTGTATGCATGGAGCAAGATATAGGCTCATGGATTTAAGAATGAGAGGATATCATGAGACAGCAATCTCCACCTACGGCCATACTACCTTGACAGCGCCCGATCCCGTCAGATCTCGGAAGCTAAGCAGGGTGAGGCTTGATTAGTACTGGGTTGGGAGACTGCCTGGGAATACCAGGTGCTGTAGGGGTTTTTATTTTTCGCTTCCCTAATGAAAATATACATGGCATTCCTCGCAGCAAATGAAAATGTTTCATTTCTTGCTACTTTTTTCCCGCAGTGGCAAAGAAATATATCGTTTTTTCCTCTGAAAGTTCAACACAATGCAACCTTCCAAAATAGAATTCTGACATCAAGAATTCCGTCTATAGTACATTTGAGTGCACCTGTCATTTTCTCAGTCTCTGTGTATGCATGGAGCAAGATATAGGCTCATGGATTTAAGAATGAGAGGATATCATGAGACAGCAATCTCCACCTACGGCCATACTACCTTGAAAGCGCCCGATCCCGTCAGATCTCGGAAGCTAAGCAGGGTGAGGCTTGATTAGTACTGGGTTGGGAGACTGCCTGGGAATACCAGGTGCTGTGGGTGTTTTTATTTTTTGCTTCCCTAATGAAAATATACATGGCATTCCTTGCAGCAAATGAAAATGTTTCATTTTTTACTACTTTTTTCCCGCAGTGGCAAAGAAATATATCGTTTTTTCCTCAGAAAGTTCAACACAATGCAACCTTCCAAAATAGAATTCTGACATCAAGAATTCCGTCTATAGTACATTTGAGTGCACCTGTCATTTTCTCAGTCTCTGTGTATGCATGGAGCAAGATATAGGCTCATGGATTTAAGAATGAGAGGATATCATGAGACAGCAATCTCCACCTACGGCCATACTACCTTGAAAGCGCCCGATCCCGTCAGATCTCGGAAGCTAAGCAGGGTGAGGCTTGATTAGTACTGGGTTGGGAGACTGCCTGGGAATACCAGGTGCTGTAGGGGTTTTTATTTTTCGCTTCCCTAATGAAAATATACATGGCATTCCTCGCAGCAAATGAAAATGTTTCATTTCTTGCTACTTTTTTCCCGGAGTGGCAAAGAAATATATTGTTTTTTCCTCTGAAAGTTCAACACAATGCAACCTTCCAAAATAGAATTCTGACATCAAGAATTCCGTCTATAGTATATTTGAGTGCACCTGTCATTTTCTCAGTCTCTGATTTAATTTCTCCATTTAAGGTAATTCTTCAAGAATGTATTTTTTTAACGGTCACAATAATACACTTATGCCTCCCATGTCATTTAGAAATATATCATACAGGCCTCAGAACACTCAGCATGTTATATGGTGAGCTTGTGGCTCACAGAGTTGGGGTGTGCAGTGTTCAAGCTGATACTTGGAAGAGATAGTGAGTTCAAATCCAAACAGGAGGAGGTTGAAAATAGGCACCTATGAAATTTTTTACTACTTTTTTCCCGCAGTGGCAAAGAAATCTATCGTTTTTTCCTCTGAAAGTTCAACACAATGCAACCTTCCAAAATAGAATTCTGACATCAAGAATTCCGTCTATAGTACATTTGAGTGCACCTGTCATTTTCTCAGTCTCTGTGTATGCATGGAGCAAGATATAGGCTCATGGATTTAAGAATGAGAGGATATCATGAGACAGCAATCTCCACCTACGGCCATACTACCTTGACAGCGCCCGATCCCGTCAGATCTCGGAAGCTAAGCAGGGTGAGGCTTGATTAGTACTGGGTTGGGAGACTGCCTGGGAATACCAGGTGCTGTAGGGGTTTTTATTTTTCGCTTCCCTAATGAAAATATACATGGCATTCCTCGCAGCAAATGAAAATGTTTCATTTCTTGCTACTTTTTTCCCGCAGTGGCAAAGAAATATATCGTTTTTTCCTCTGAAAGTTCAACACAATGCAACCTTCCAAAATAGAATTCTGACATCAAGAATTCCGTCTATAGTACATTTGAGTGCACCTGTCATTTTCTCAGTCTCTGTGTATGCATGGAGCAAGATATAGGCTCATGGATTTAAGAATGAGAGGATATCATGAGACAGCAATCTCCACCTACGGCCATACTACCTTGACAGCGCCCGATCCCGTCAGATCTCGGAAGCTAAGCAGGGTGAGGCTTGATTAGTACTGGGTTGGGAGACTGCCTGGGAATACCAGGTGCTGTAGGGGTTTTTATTTTTCGCTTCCCTAATGAAAATATACATGGCATTCCTCGCAGCAAATGAAAATGTTTCATTTCTTGCTACTTTTTTCCCGCAGTGGCAAAGAAATATATCGTTTTTTCCTCTGAAAGTTCAACACAATGCAACCTTCCAAAATAGAATTCTGACATCAAGAATTCCGTCTATAGTACATTTGAGTGCACCTGTCATTTTCTCAGTCTCTGTGTATGCATGGAGCAAGATATAGGCTCATGGATTTAAGAATGAGAGGATATCATGAGACAGCAATCTCCACCTACGGCCATACTACCTTGACAGCGCCCGATCCCGTCAGATCTCGGAAGCTAAGCAGGGTGAGGCTTGATTAGTACTGGGTTGGGAGACTGCCTGGGAATACAAGGTGCTGTGGGTGTTTTTATTTTTTGCTTCCCTAATGAAAATATACATGGCATTCCTTGCAGCAAATGAAAATGTTTCATTTTTTACTACTTTTTTCCCGCAGTGGCAAAGAAATCTATCGTTTTTTCCTCTGAAAGTTCAACACAATGCAACCTTCCAAAATAGAATTCTGACATCAAGAATTCCGTCTATAGTACATTTGAGTGCACCTGTCATTTTCTCAGTCTCTGTGTATGCATGGAGCAAGATATAGGCTCATGGATTTAAGAATGAGAGGATATCATGAGACAGCAATCTCCACCTACGGCCATACTACCTTGACAGCGCCCGATCCCGTCAGATCTCGGAAGCTAAGCAGGGTGAGGCTTGATTAGTACTGGGTTGGGAGACTGCCTGGGAATACCAGGTGCTGTAGGGGTTTTTATTTTTCGCTTCCCTAATGAAAATATACATGGCATTCCTCGCAGCAAATGAAAATGTTTCATTTCTTGCTACTTTTTTCCCGCAGTGGCAAAGAAATATATCGTTTTTTCCTCTGAAAGTTCAACACAATGCAACCTTCCAAAATAGAATTCTGACATCAAGAATTCCGTCTATAGTACATTTGAGTGCACCTGTCATTTTCTCAGTCTCTGTGTATGCATGGAGCAAGATATAGGCTCATGGATTTAAGAATGAGAGGATATCATGAGACAGCAATCTCCACCTACGGCCATACTACCTTGACAGCGCCCGATCCCGTCAGATCTCGGAAGCTAAGCAGGGTGAGGCTTGATTAGTACTGGGTTGGGAGACTGCCTGGGAATACCAGGTGCTGTAGGGGTTTTTATTTTTCGCTTCCCTAATGAAAATATACATGGCATTCCTCGCAGCAAATGAAAATGTTTCATTTCTTGCTACTTTTTTCCCGCAGTGGCAAAGAAATATATCGTTTTTTCCTCTGAAAGTTCAACACAATGCAACCTTCCAAAATAGAATTCTGACATCAAGAATTCCGTCTATAGTACATTTGAGTGCACCTGTCATTTTCTCAGTCTCTGTGTATGCATGGAGCAAGATACTGCACCGACACACTTTATTCGAGCAAATACCCAGTATGTACCTGGCAGATACCTGGAATGCGCCGCTCCTCACCTCTGACAAGCCCCGTTGCGTTTGCCTTCCCAGCCTGGGTTCATGCCTGGCTGACGGGCGGCTGATCTGTTAAATGATAATGATTAGGATTTAATAGGCTGCAATGCTTCGCGTGTCTACCAGATGGCATAAATTCATGAATTGTAATGCAGTATATATATATATACTGTGCAGTATTGCAGCCAGCGGGAATAAAATGCTTCAATCCCTGCCTGGAAAATACCTCAATGCACTCGGGCAGAAAACAGTCACAAACCTCAATACACCCGGGTATACCCGAATTCGTGGGACTAGCCGAGCTCGAATAAAGTGTGTCGCCAGTGTATAGGCTCATGGATTTAAGAATGAGAGGATATCATGAGACAGCAATCTCCACCTACGGCCATACTACCTTGAAAGCGCCCGATCCCGTCAGATCTCGGAAGCTAAGCAGGGTGAGGCTTGATTAGTACTGGGTTGGGAGACTGCCTGGGAATACCAGGTGCTGTGGGTGTTTTTATTTTTTGCTTCCCTAATGAAAATATACATGGCATTCCTTGCAGCAAATGAAAATGTTTCATTTTTTACTACTTTTTTCCCGCAGTGGCAAAGAAATCTATCGTTTTTTCCTCTGAAAGTTCAACACAATGCAACCTTCCAAAATAGAATTCTGACATCAAGAATTCCGTCTATAGTACATTTGAGTGCACCTGTCATTTTCTCAGTCTCTGTGTATGCATGGAGCAAGATATAGGCTCATGGATTTAAGAATGAGAGGATATCATGAGACAGCAATCTCCACCTACGGCCATACTACCTTGACAGCGCCCGATCCCGTCAGATCTCGGAAGCTAAGCAGGGTGAGGCTTGATTAGTACTGGGTTGGGAGACTGCCTGGGAATACCAGGTGCTGTAGGGGTTTTTATTTTTCGCTTCCCTAATGAAAATATACATGGCATTCCTCGCAGCAAATGAAAATGTTTCATTTCTTGCTACTTTTTTCCCGCAGTGGCAAAGAAATATATCGTTTTTTCCTCTGAAAGTTCAACACAATGCAACCTTCCAAAATAGAATTCTGACATCAAGAATTCCGTCTATAGTACATTTGAGTGCACCTGTCATTTTCTCAGTCTCTGTGTATGCATGGAGCAAGATATAGGCTCATGGATTTAAGAATGAGAGGATATCATGAGACAGCAATCTCCACCTACGGCCATACTACCTTGAAAGCGCCCGATCCCGTCAGATCTCGGAAGCTAAGCAGGGTGAGGCTTGATTAGTACTGGGTTGGGAGACTGCCTGGGAATACCAGGTGCTGTGGGTGTTTTTATTTTTTGCTTCCCTAATGAAAATATACATGGCATTCCTTGCAGCAAATGAAAATGTTTCATTTTTTACTACTTTTTTCCCGCAGTGGCAAAGAAATATATCGTTTTTTCCTCAGAAAGTTCAACACAATGCAACCTTCCAAAATAGAATTCTGACATCAAGAATTCCGTCTATAGTACATTTGAGTGCACCTGTCATTTTCTCAGTCTCTGTGTATGCATGGAGCAAGATATAGGCTCATGGATTTAAGAATGAGAGGATATCATGAGACAGCAATCTCCACCTACGGCCATACTACCTTGACAGCGCCCGATCCCGTCAGATCTCGGAAGCTAAGCAGGGTGAGGCTTGATTAGTACTGGGTTGGGAGACTGCCTGGGAATACCAGGTGCTGTAGGGGTTTTTATTTTTCGCTTCCCTAATGAAAATATACATGGCATTCCTCGCAGCAAATGAAAATGTTTCATTTCTTGCTACTTTTTTCCCGCAGTGGCAAAGAAATATATCGTTTTTTCCTCTGAAAGTTCAACACAATGCAACCTTCCAAAATAGAATTCTGACATCAAGAATTCCGTCTATAGTACATTTGAGTGCACCTGTCATTTTCTCAGTCTCTGTGTATGCATGGAGCAAGATATAGGCTCATGGATTTAAGAATGAGAGGATATCATGAGACAGCAATCTCCACCTACGGCCATACTACCTTGAAAGCGCCCGATCCCGTCAGATCTCGGAAGCTAAGCAGGGTGAGGCTTGATTAGTACTGGGTTGGGAGACTGCCTGGGAATACCAGGTGCTGTAGGGGTTTTTATTTTTCGCTTCCCTAATGAAAATATACATGGCATTCCTCGCAGCAAATGAAAATGTTTCATTTCTTGCTACTTTTTTCCCGGAGTGGCAAAGAAATATATTGTTTTTTCCTCTGAAAGTTCAACACAATGCAACCTTCCAAAATAGAATTCTGACATCAAGAATTCCGTCTATAGTATATTTGAGTGCACCTGTCATTTTCTCAGTCTCTGATTTAATTTCTCCATTTAAGGTAATTCTTCAAGAATGTATTTTTTTAACGGTCACAATAATACACTTATGCCTCCCATGTCATTTAGAAATATATCATACAGGCCTCAGAACACTCAGCATGTTATATGGTGAGCTTGTGGCTCACAGAGTTGGGGTGTGCAGTGTTCAAGCTGATACTTGGAAGAGATAGTGAGTTCAAATCCAAACAGGAGGAGGTTGAATATAGGCACCTCTGAAATTTTTTACTACTTTTTTCCCGCAGTGGCAAAGAAATCTATCGTTTTTTCCTCTGAAAGTTCAACACAATGCAACCTTCCAAAATAGAATTCTGACATCAAGAATTCCGTCTATAGTACATTTGAGTGCACCTGTCATTTTCTCAGTCTCTGTGTATGCATGGAGCAAGATATAGGCTCATGGATTTAAGAATGAGAGGATATCATGAGACAGCAATCTCCACCTACGGCCATACTACCTTGACAGCGCCCGATCCCGTCAGATCTTGGAAGCTAAGCAGGGTGAGGCTTGATTAGTACTGGGTTGGGAGACTGCCTGGGAATACCAGGTGCTGTGGGTGTTTTTATTTTTTGCTTCCCTAATGAAAATATACATGGCATTCCTTGCAGCAAATGAAAATGTTTCATTTTTTACTACTTTTTTCCCGCAGTGGCAAAGAAATCTATCGTTTTTTCCTCTGAAAGTTCAACACAATGCAACCTTCCAAAATAGAATTCTGACATCAAGAATTCCGTCTATAGTACATTTGAGTGCACCTGTCATTTTCTCAGTCTCTGTGTATGCATGGAGCAAGATATAGGCTCATGGATTTAAGAATGAGAGGATATCATGAGACAGCAATCTCCACCTACGGCCATACTACCTTGACAGCGCCCGATCCCGTCAGATCTCGGAAGCTAAGCAGGGTGAGGCTTGATTAGTACTGGGTTGGGAGACTGCCTGGGAATACCAGGTGCTGTAGGGGTTTTTATTTTTCGCTTCCCTAATGAAAATATACATGGCATTCCTCGCAGCAAATGAAAATGTTTCATTTCTTGCTACTTTTTTCCCGCAGTGGCAAAGAAATATATCGTTTTTTCCTCTGAAAGTTCAACACAATGCAACCTTCCAAAATAGAATTCTGACATCAAGAATTCCGTCTATAGTACATTTGAGTGCACCTGTCATTTTCTCAGTCTCTGTGTATGCATGGAGCAAGATATAGGCTCATGGATTTAAGAATGAGAGGATATCATGAGACAGCAATCTCCACCTACGGCCATACTACCTTGACAGCGCCCGATCCCGTCAGATCTCGGAAGCTAAGCAGGGTGAGGCTTGATTAGTACTGGGTTGGGAGACTGCCTGGGAATACCAGGTGCTGTAGGGGTTTTTATTTTTCGCTTCCCTAATGAAAATATACATGGCATTCCTCGCAGCAAATGAAAATGTTTCATTTCTTGCTACTTTTTTCCCGCAGTGGCAAAGAAATATATCGTTTTTTCCTCTGAAAGTTCAACACAATGCAACCTTCCAAAATAGAATTCTGACATCAAGAATTCCGTCTATAGTACATTTGAGTGCACCTGTCATTTTCTCAGTCTCTGTGTATGCATGGAGCAAGATATAGGCTCATGGATTTAAGAATGAGAGGATATCATGAGACAGCAATCTCCACCTACGGCCATACTACCTTGACAGCGCCCGATCCCGTCAGATCTTGGAAGCTAAGCAGGGTGAGGCTTGATTAGTACTGGGTTGGGAGACTGCCTGGGAATACCAGGTGCTGTGGGTGTTTTTATTTTTTGCTTCCCTAATGAAAATATACATGGCATTCCTTGCAGCAAATGAAAATGTTTCATTTTTTACTACTTTTTTCCCGCAGTGGCAAAGAAATCTATCGTTTTTTCCTCTGAAAGTTCAACACAATGCAACCTTCCAAAATAGAATTCTGACATCAAGAATTCCGTCTATAGTACATTTGAGTGCACCTGTCATTTTCTCAGTCTCTGTGTATGCATGGAGCAAGATATAGGCTCATGGATTTAAGAATGAGAGGATATCATGAGACAGCAATCTCCACCTACGGCCATACTACCTTGACAGCGCCCGATCCCGTCAGATCTCGGAAGCTAAGCAGGGTGAGGCTTGATTAGTACTGGGTTGGGAGACTGCCTGGGAATACCAGGTGCTGTAGGGGTTTTTATTTTTCGCTTCCCTAATGAAAATATACATGGCATTCCTCGCAGCAAATGAAAATGTTTCATTTCTTGCTACTTTTTTCCCGCAGTGGCAAAGAAATATATCGTTTTTTCCTCTGAAAGTTCAACACAATGCAACCTTCCAAAATAGAATTCTGACATCAAGAATTCCGTCTATAGTACATTTGAGTGCACCTGTCATTTTCTCAGTCTCTGTGTATGCATGGAGCAAGATATAGGCTCATGGATTTAAGAATGAGAGGATATCATGAGACAGCAATCTCCACCTACGGCCATACTACCTTGACAGCGCCCGATCCCGTCAGATCTCGGAAGCTAAGCAGGGTGAGGCTTGATTAGTACTGGGTTGGGAGACTGCCTGGGAATACCAGGTGCTGTAGGGGTTTTTATTTTTCGCTTCCCTAATGAAAATATACATGGCATTCCTCGCAGCAAATGAAAATGTTTCATTTCTTGCTACTTTTTTCCCGCAGTGGCAAAGAAATATATCGTTTTTTCCTCTGAAAGTTCAACACAATGCAACCTTCCAAAATAGAATTCTGACATCAAGAATTCCGTCTATAGTACATTTGAGTGCACCTGTCATTTTCTCAGTCTCTGTGTATGCATGGAGCAAGATATAGGCTCATGGATTTAAGAATGAGAGGATATCATGAGACAGCAATCTCCACCTACGGCCATACTACCTTGACAGCGCCCGATCCCGTCAGATCTCGGAAGCTAAGCAGGGTGAGGCTTGATTAGTACTGGGTTGGGAGACTGCCTGGGAATACCAGGTGCTGTAGGGGTTTTTATTTTTCGCTTCCCTAATGAAAATATACATGGCATTCCTCGCAGCAAATGAAAATGTTTCATTTCTTGCTACTTTTTTCCCGCAGTGGCAAAGAAATATATCGTTTTTTCCTCTGAAAGTTCAACACAATGCAACCTTCCAAAATAGAATTCTGACATCAAGAATTCCGTCTATAGTACATTTGAGTGCACCTGTCATTTTCTCAGTCTCTGTGTATGCATGGAGCAAGATATAGGCTCATGGATTTAAGAATGAGAGGATATCATGAGACAGCAATCTCCACCTACGGCCATACTACCTTGAAAGCGCCCGATCCCGTCAGATCTCGGAAGCTAAGCAGGGTGAGGCTTGATTAGTACTGGGTTGGGAGACTGCCTGGGAATACCAGGTGCTGTGAGTGTTTTTATTTTTTGCTTCACTAATGAAAATATACATGGCATTCCTTGCAGCAAATGAAAATGTTTCATTTTTTACTACTTTTTTCCCGCAGTGGCAAAGAAATCTATCGTTTTTTCCTCTGAAAGTTCAACACAATGCAACCTTCCAAAATAGAATTCTGACATCAAGAATTCCGTCTATAGTACATTTGAGTGCACCTGTCATTTTCTCAGTCTCTGTGTATGCATGGAGCAAGATATAGGCTCATGGATTTAAGAATGAGAGGATATCATGAGACAGCAATCTCCACCTACGGCCATACTACCTTGACAGCGCCCGATCCCGTCAGATCTCGGAAGCTAAGCAGGGTGAGGCTTGATTAGTACTGGGTTGGGAGACTGCCTGGGAATACCAGGTGCTGTGGGTGTTTTTATTTTTTGCTTCCCTAATGAAAATATACATGGCATTCCTTGCAGCAAATGAAAATGTTTCATTTTTTACTACTTTTTTCCCGCAGTGGCAAAGAAATCTATCGTTTTTTCCTCTGAAAGTTCAACACAATGCAACCTTCCAAAATAGAATTCTGACATCAAGAATTCCGTCTATAGTACATTTGAGTGCACCTGTCATTTTCTCAGTCTCTGTGTATGCATGGAGCAAGATATAGGCTCATGGATTTAAGAATGAGAGGATATCATGAGACAGCAATCTCCACCTACGGCCATACTACCTTGACAGCGCCCGATCCCGTCAGATCTCGGAAGCTAAGCAGGGTGAGGCTTGATTAGTACTGGGTTGGGAGACTGCCTGGGAATACCAGGTGCTGTAGGGGTTTTTATTTTTCGCTTCCCTAATGAAAATATACATGGCATTCCTCGCAGCAAATGAAAATGTTTCATTTCTTGCTACTTTTTTCCCGCAGTGGCAAAGAAATATATCGTTTTTTCCTCTGAAAGTTCAACACAATGCAACCTTCCAAAATAGAATTCTGACATCAAGAATTCCGTCTATAGTACATTTGAGTGCACCTGTCATTTTCTCAGTCTCTGTGTATGCATGGAGCAAGATATAGGCTCATGGATTTAAGAATGAGAGGATATCATGAGACAGCAATCTCCACCTACGGCCATACTACCTTGACAGCGCCCGATCCCGTCAGATCTCGGAAGCTAAGCAGGGTGAGGCTTGATTAGTACTGGGTTGGGAGACTGCCTGGGAATACCAGGTGCTGTGGGTGTTTTTATTTTTTGCTTCCCTAATGAAAATATACATGGCATTCCTTGCAGCAAATGAAAATGTTTCATTTTTTACTACTTTTTTCCCGCAGTGGCAAAGAAATCTATCGTTTTTTCCTCTGAAAGTTCAACACAATGCAACCTTCCAAAATAGAATTCTGACATCAAGAATTCCGTCTATAGTACATTTGAGTGCACCTGTCATTTTCTCAGTCTCTGTGTATGCATGGAGCAAGATATAGGCTCATGGATTTAAGAATGAGAGGATATCATGAGACAGCAATCTCCACCTACGGCCATACTACCTTGACAGCGCCCGATCCCGTCAGATCTCGGAAGCTAAGCAGGGTGAGGCTTGATTAGTACTGGGTTGGGAGACTGCCTGGGAATACCAGGTGCTGTAGGGGTTTTTATTTTTCGCTTCCCTAATGAAAATATACATGGCATTCCTCGCAGCAAATGAAAATGTTTCATTTCTTGCTACTTTTTTCCCGCAGTGGCAAAGAAATATATCGTTTTTTCCTCTGAAAGTTCAACACAATGCAACCTTCCAAAATAGAATTCTGACATCAAGAATTCCGTCTATAGTACATTTGAGTGCACCTGTCATTTTCTCAGTCTCTGTGTATGCATGGAGCAAGATATAGGCTCATGGATTTAAGAATGAGAGGATATCATGAGACAGCAATCTCCACCTACGGCCATACTACCTTGACAGCGCCCGATCCCGTCAGATCTCGGAAGCTAAGCAGGGTGAGGCTTGATTAGTACTGGGTTGGGAGACTGCCTGGGAATACCAGGTGCTGTAGGGGTTTTTATTTTTCGCTTCCCTAATGAAAATATACATGGCATTCCTCGCAGCAAATGAAAATGTTTCATTTCTTGCTACTTTTTTCCCGCAGTGGCAAAGAAATATATCGTTTTTTCCTCTGAAAGTTCAACACAATGCAACCTTCCAAAATAGAATTCTGACATCAAGAATTCCGTCTATAGTACATTTGAGTGCACCTGTCATTTTCTCAGTCTCTGTGTATGCATGGAGCAAGATATAGGCTCATGGATTTAAGAATGAGAGGATATCATGAGACAGCAATCTCCACCTACGGCCATACTACCTTGACAGCGCCCGATCCCGTCAGATCTCGGAAGCTAAGCAGGGTGAGGCTTGATTAGTACTGGGTTGGGAGACTGCCTGGGAATACCAGGTGCTGTAGGGGTTTTTATTTTTCGCTTCCCTAATGAAAATATACATGGCATTCCTCGCAGCAAATGAAAATGTTTCATTTCTTGCTACTTTTTTCCCGCAGTGGCAAAGAAATATATCGTTTTTTCCTCTGAAAGTTCAACACAATGCAACCTTCCAAAATAGAATTCTGACATCAAGAATTCCGTCTATAGTACATTTGAGTGCACCTGTCATTTTCTCAGTCTCTGTGTATGCATGGAGCAAGATATAGGCTCATGGATTTAAGAATGAGAGGATATCATGAGACAGCAATCTCCACCTACGGCCATACTACCTTGAAAGCGCCCGATCCCGTCAGATCTCGGAAGCTAAGCAGGGTGAGGCTTGATTAGTACTGGGTTGGGAGACTGCCTGGGAATACCAGGTGCTGTGAGTGTTTTTATTTTTTGCTTCACTAATGAAAATATACATGGCATTCCTTGCAGCAAATGAAAATGTTTCATTTTTTACTACTTTTTTCCCGCAGTGGCAAAGAAATCTATCGTTTTTTCCTCTGAAAGTTCAACACAATGCAACCTTCCAAAATAGAATTCTGACATCAAGAATTCCGTCTATAGTACATTTGAGTGCACCTGTCATTTTCTCAGTCTCTGTGTATGCATGGAGCAAGATATAGGCTCATGGATTTAAGAATGAGAGGATATCATGAGACAGCAATCTCCACCTACGGCCATACTACCTTGACAGCGCCCGATCCCGTCAGATCTCGGAAGCTAAGCAGGGTGAGGCTTGATTAGTACTGGGTTGGGAGACTGCCTGGGAATACCAGGTGCTGTGGGTGTTTTTATTTTTTGCTTCCCTAATGAAAATATACATGGCATTCCTTGCAGCAAATGAAAATGTTTCATTTTTTACTACTTTTTTCCCGCAGTGGCAAAGAAATCTATCGTTTTTTCCTCTGAAAGTTCAACACAATGCAACCTTCCAAAATAGAATTCTGACATCAAGAATTCCGTCTATAGTACATTTGAGTGCACCTGTCATTTTCTCAGTCTCTGTGTATGCATGGAGCAAGATATAGGCTCATGGATTTAAGAATGAGAGGATATCATGAGACAGCAATCTCCACCTACGGCCATACTACCTTGACAGCGCCCGATCCCGTCAGATCTCGGAAGCTAAGCAGGGTGAGGCTTGATTAGTACTGGGTTGGGAGACTGCCTGGGAATACCAGGTGCTGTAGGGGTTTTTATTTTTCGCTTCCCTAATGAAAATATACATGGCATTCCTCGCAGCAAATGAAAATGTTTCATTTCTTGCTACTTTTTTCCCGCAGTGGCAAAGAAATATATCGTTTTTTCCTCTGAAAGTTCAACACAATGCAACCTTCCAAAATAGAATTCTGACATCAAGAATTCCGTCTATAGTACATTTGAGTGCACCTGTCATTTTCTCAGTCTCTGTGTATGCATGGAGCAAGATATAGGCTCATGGATTTAAGAATGAGAGGATATCATGAGACAGCAATCTCCACCTACGGCCATACTACCTTGACAGCGCCCGATCCCGTCAGATCTCGGAAGCTAAGCAGGGTGAGGCTTGATTAGTACTGGGTTGGGAGACTGCCTGGGAATACCAGGTGCTGTAGGGGTTTTTATTTTTCGCTTCCCTAATGAAAATATACATGGCATTCCTCGCAGCAAATGAAAATGTTTCATTTCTTGCTACTTTTTTCCCGCAGTGGCAAAGAAATATATCGTTTTTTCCTCTGAAAGTTCAACACAATGCAACCTTCCAAAATAGAATTCTGACATCAAGAATTCCGTCTATAGTACATTTGAGTGCACCTGTCATTTTCTCAGTCTCTGTGTATGCATGGAGCAAGATATAGGCTCATGGATTTAAGAATGAGAGGATATCATGAGACAGCAATCTCCACCTACGGCCATACTACCTTGACAGCGCCCGATCCCGTCAGATCTCGGAAGCTAAGCAGGGTGAGGCTTGATTAGTACTGGGTTGGGAGACTGCCTGGGAATACCAGGTGCTGTGGGTGTTTTTATTTTTTGCTTCCCTAATGAAAATATACATGGCATTCCTTGCAGCAAATGAAAATGTTTCATTTTTTACTACTTTTTTCCCGCAGTGGCAAAGAAATCTATCGTTTTTTCCTCTGAAAGTTCAACACAATGCAACCTTCCAAAATAGAATTCTGACATCAAGAATTCCGTCTATAGTACATTTGAGTGCACCTGTCATTTTCTCAGTCTCTGTGTATGCATGGAGCAAGATATAGGCTCATGGATTTAAGAATGAGAGGATATCATGAGACAGCAATCTCCACCTACGGCCATACTACCTTGACAGCGCCCGATCCCGTCAGATCTCGGAAGCTAAGCAGGGTGAGGCTTGATTAGTACTGGGTTGGGAGACTGCCTGGGAATACCAGGTGCTGTAGGGGTTTTTATTTTTCGCTTCCCTAATGAAAATATACATGGCATTCCTCGCAGCAAATGAAAATGTTTCATTTCTTGCTACTTTTTTCCCGCAGTGGCAAAGAAATATATCGTTTTTTCCTCTGAAAGTTCAACACAATGCAACCTTCCAAAATAGAATTCTGACATCAAGAATTCCGTCTATAGTACATTTGAGTGCACCTGTCATTTTCTCAGTCTCTGTGTATGCATGGAGCAAGATATAGGCTCATGGATTTAAGAATGAGAGGATATCATGAGACAGCAATCTCCACCTACGGCCATACTACCTTGACAGCGCCCGATCCCGTCAGATCTCGGAAGCTAAGCAGGGTGAGGCTTGATTAGTACTGGGTTGGGAGACTGCCTGGGAATACCAGGTGCTGTAGGGGTTTTTATTTTTCGCTTCCCTAATGAAAATATACATGGCATTCCTCGCAGCAAATGAAAATGTTTCATTTCTTGCTACTTTTTTCCCGCAGTGGCAAAGAAATATATCGTTTTTTCCTCTGAAAGTTCAACACAATGCAACCTTCCAAAATAGAATTCTGACATCAAGAATTCCGTCTATAGTACATTTGAGTGCACCTGTCATTTTCTCAGTCTCTGTGTATGCATGGAGCAAGATATAGGCTCATGGATTTAAGAATGAGAGGATATCATGAGACAGCAATCTCCACCTACGGCCATACTACCTTGACAGCGCCCGATCCCGTCAGATCTCGGAAGCTAAGCAGGGTGAGGCTTGATTAGTACTGGGTTGGGAGACTGCCTGGGAATACCAGGTGCTGTAGGGGTTTTTATTTTTCGCTTCCCTAATGAAAATATACATGGCATTCCTCGCAGCAAATGAAAATGTTTCATTTCTTGCTACTTTTTTCCCGCAGTGGCAAAGAAATATATCGTTTTTTCCTCTGAAAGTTCAACACAATGCAACCTTCCAAAATAGAATTCTGACATCAAGAATTCCGTCTATAGTACATTTGAGTGCACCTGTCATTTTCTCAGTCTCTGTGTATGCATGGAGCAAGATATAGGCTCATGGATTTAAGAATGAGAGGATATCATGAGACAGCAATCTCCACCTACGGCCATACTACCTTGAAAGCGCCCGATCCCGTCAGATCTCGGAAGCTAAGCAGGGTGAGGCTTGATTAGTACTGGGTTGGGAGACTGCCTGGGAATACCAGGTGCTGTGAGTGTTTTTATTTTTTGCTTCACTAATGAAAATATACATGGCATTCCTTGCAGCAAATGAAAATGTTTCATTTTTTACTACTTTTTTCCCGCAGTGGCAAAGAAATCTATCGTTTTTTCCTCTGAAAGTTCAACACAATGCAACCTTCCAAAATAGAATTCTGACATCAAGAATTCCGTCTATAGTACATTTGAGTGCACCTGTCATTTTCTCAGTCTCTGTGTATGCATGGAGCAAGATATAGGCTCATGGATTTAAGAATGAGAGGATATCATGAGACAGCAATCTCCACCTACGGCCATACTACCTTGACAGCGCCCGATCCCGTCAGATCTCGGAAGCTAAGCAGGGTGAGGCTTGATTAGTACTGGGTTGGGAGACTGCCTGGGAATACCAGGTGCTGTGGGTGTTTTTATTTTTTGCTTCCCTAATGAAAATATACATGGCATTCCTTGCAGCAAATGAAAATGTTTCATTTTTTACTACTTTTTTCCCGCAGTGGCAAAGAAATCTATCGTTTTTTCCTCTGAAAGTTCAACACAATGCAACCTTCCAAAATAGAATTCTGACATCAAGAATTCCGTCTATAGTACATTTGAGTGCACCTGTCATTTTCTCAGTCTCTGTGTATGCATGGAGCAAGATATAGGCTCATGGATTTAAGAATGAGAGGATATCATGAGACAGCAATCTCCACCTACGGCCATACTACCTTGACAGCGCCCGATCCCGTCAGATCTCGGAAGCTAAGCAGGGTGAGGCTTGATTAGTACTGGGTTGGGAGACTGCCTGGGAATACCAGGTGCTGTAGGGGTTTTTATTTTTCGCTTCCCTAATGAAAATATACATGGCATTCCTCGCAGCAAATGAAAATGTTTCATTTCTTGCTACTTTTTTCCCGCAGTGGCAAAGAAATATATCGTTTTTTCCTCTGAAAGTTCAACACAATGCAACCTTCCAAAATAGAATTCTGACATCAAGAATTCCGTCTATAGTACATTTGAGTGCACCTGTCATTTTCTCAGTCTCTGTGTATGCATGGAGCAAGATATAGGCTCATGGATTTAAGAATGAGAGGATATCATGAGACAGCAATCTCCACCTACGGCCATACTACCTTGACAGCGCCCGATCCCGTCAGATCTCGGAAGCTAAGCAGGGTGAGGCTTGATTAGTACTGGGTTGGGAGACTGCCTGGGAATACCAGGTGCTGTGGGTGTTTTTATTTTTTGCTTCCCTAATGAAAATATACATGGCATTCCTTGCAGCAAATGAAAATGTTTCATTTTTTACTACTTTTTTCCCGCAGTGGCAAAGAAATCTATCGTTTTTTCCTCTGAAAGTTCAACACAATGCAACCTTCCAAAATAGAATTCTGACATCAAGAATTCCGTCTATAGTACATTTGAGTGCACCTGTCATTTTCTCAGTCTCTGTGTATGCATGGAGCAAGATATAGGCTCATGGATTTAAGAATGAGAGGATATCATGAGACAGCAATCTCCACCTACGGCCATACTACCTTGACAGCGCCCGATCCCGTCAGATCTCGGAAGCTAAGCAGGGTGAGGCTTGATTAGTACTGGGTTGGGAGACTGCCTGGGAATACCAGGTGCTGTAGGGGTTTTTATTTTTCGCTTCCCTAATGAAAATATACATGGCATTCCTCGCAGCAAATGAAAATGTTTCATTTCTTGCTACTTTTTTCCCGCAGTGGCAAAGAAATATATCGTTTTTTCCTCTGAAAGTTCAACACAATGCAACCTTCCAAAATAGAATTCTGACATCAAGAATTCCGTCTATAGTACATTTGAGTGCACCTGTCATTTTCTCAGTCTCTGTGTATGCATGGAGCAAGATATAGGCTCATGGATTTAAGAATGAGAGGATATCATGAGACAGCAATCTCCACCTACGGCCATACTACCTTGACAGCGCCCGATCCCGTCAGATCTCGGAAGCTAAGCAGGGTGAGGCTTGATTAGTACTGGGTTGGGAGACTGCCTGGGAATACCAGGTGCTGTAGGGGTTTTTATTTTTCGCTTCCCTAATGAAAATATACATGGCATTCCTCGCAGCAAATGAAAATGTTTCATTTCTTGCTACTTTTTTCCCGCAGTGGCAAAGAAATATATCGTTTTTTCCTCTGAAAGTTCAACACAATGCAACCTTCCAAAATAGAATTCTGACATCAAGAATTCCGTCTATAGTACATTTGAGTGCACCTGTCATTTTCTCAGTCTCTGTGTATGCATGGAGCAAGATATAGGCTCATGGATTTAAGAATGAGAGGATATCATGAGACAGCAATCTCCACCTACGGCCATACTACCTTGACAGCGCCCGATCCCGTCAGATCTCGGAAGCTAAGCAGGGTGAGGCTTGATTAGTACTGGGTTGGGAGACTGCCTGGGAATACCAGGTGCTGTAGGGGTTTTTATTTTTCGCTTCCCTAATGAAAATATACATGGCATTCCTCGCAGCAAATGAAAATGTTTCATTTCTTGCTACTTTTTTCCCGCAGTGGCAAAGAAATATATCGTTTTTTCCTCTGAAAGTTCAACACAATGCAACCTTCCAAAATAGAATTCTGACATCAAGAATTCCGTCTATAGTACATTTGAGTGCACCTGTCATTTTCTCAGTCTCTGTGTATGCATGGAGCAAGATATAGGCTCATGGATTTAAGAATGAGAGGATATCATGAGACAGCAATCTCCACCTACGGCCATACTACCTTGAAAGCGCCCGATCCCGTCAGATCTCGGAAGCTAAGCAGGGTGAGGCTTGATTAGTACTGGGTTGGGAGACTGCCTGGGAATACCAGGTGCTGTGAGTGTTTTTATTTTTTGCTTCACTAATGAAAATATACATGGCATTCCTTGCAGCAAATGAAAATGTTTCATTTTTTACTACTTTTTTCCCGCAGTGGCAAAGAAATCTATCGTTTTTTCCTCTGAAAGTTCAACACAATGCAACCTTCCAAAATAGAATTCTGACATCAAGAATTCCGTCTATAGTACATTTGAGTGCACCTGTCATTTTCTCAGTCTCTGTGTATGCATGGAGCAAGATATAGGCTCATGGATTTAAGAATGAGAGGATATCATGAGACAGCATTCTCCACCTACGGCCATACTACCTTGACAGCGCCCGATCCCGTCAGATCTCGGAAGCTAAGCAGGGTGAGGCTTGATTAGTACTGGGTTGGGAGACTGCCTGGGAATACCAGGTGCTGTGGGTGTTTTTATTTTTTGCTTCCCTAATGAAAATATACATGGCATTCCTTGCAGCAAATGAAAATGTTTCATTTTTTACTACTTTTTTCCCGCAGTGGCAAAGAAATCTATCGTTTTTTCCTCTGAAAGTTCAACACAATGCAACCTTCCAAAATAGAATTCTGACATCAAGAATTCCGTCTATAGTACATTTGAGTGCACCTGTCATTTTCTCAGTCTCTGTGTATGCATGGAGCAAGATATAGGCTCATGGATTTAAGAATGAGAGGATATCATGAGACAGCAATCTCCACCTACGGCCATACTACCTTGACAGCGCCCGATCCCGTCAGATCTCGGAAGCTAAGCAGGGTGAGGCTTGATTAGTACTGGGTTGGGAGACTGCCTGGGAATACCAGGTGCTGTAGGGGTTTTTATTTTTCGCTTCCCTAATGAAAATATACATGGCATTCCTCGCAGCAAATGAAAATGTTTCATTTCTTGCTACTTTTTTCCCGCAGTGGCAAAGAAATATATCGTTTTTTCCTCTGAAAGTTCAACACAATGCAACCTTCCAAAATAGAATTCTGACATCAAGAATTCCGTCTATAGTACATTTGAGTGCACCTGTCATTTTCTCAGTCTCTGTGTATGCATGGAGCAAGATATAGGCTCATGGATTTAAGAATGAGAGGATATCATGAGACAGCAATCTCCACCTACGGCCATACTACCTTGACAGCGCCCGATCCCGTCAGATCTCGGAAGCTAAGCAGGGTGAGGCTTGATTAGTACTGGGTTGGGAGACTGCCTGGGAATACCAGGTGCTGTAGGGGTTTTTATTTTTCGCTTCCCTAATGAAAATATACATGGCATTCCTCGCAGCAAATGAAAATGTTTCATTTCTTGCTACTTTTTTCCCGCAGTGGCAAAGAAATATATCGTTTTTTCCTCTGAAAGTTCAACACAATGCAACCTTCCAAAATAGAATTCTGACATCAAGAATTCCGTCTATAGTACATTTGAGTGCACCTGTCATTTTCTCAGTCTCTGTGTATGCATGGAGCAAGATACTGCACCGACACACTTTATTCGAGCAAATACCCAGTATGTACCTGGCAGATACCTGGAATGCGCCGCTCCTCACCTCTGACAAGCCCCGTTGCGTTTGCCTTCCCAGCCTGGGTTCATGCCTGGCTGACGGGCGGCTGATCTGTTAAATGATAATGATTAGGATTTAATAGGCTGCAATGCTTCGCGTGTCTACCAGATGGCATAAATTCATGAATTGTAATGCAGTATATATATATATACTGTGCAGTATTGCAGCCAGCGGGAATAAAATGCTTCAATCCCTGCCTGGAAAATACCTCAATGCACTCGGGCAGAAAACAGTCACAAACCTCAATACACCCGGGTATACCCGAATTCGTGGGACTAGCCGAGCTCGAATAAAGTGTGTCGCCAGTGTATAGGCTCATGGATTTAAGAATGAGAGGATATCATGAGACACCAATCTCCACCTACGGCCATACTACCTTGAAAGCGCCCGATCCCGTCAGATCTCGGAAGCTAAGCAGGGTGAGGCTTGATTAGTACTGGGTTGGGAGACTGCCTGGGAATACCAGGTGCTGTGGGTGTTTTTATTTTTTGCTTCCCTAATGAAAATATACATGGCATTCCTTGCAGCAAATGAAAATGTTTCATTTTTTACTACTTTTTTCCCGCAGTGGCAAAGAAATCTATCGTTTTTTCCTCTGAAAGTTCAACACAATGCAACCTTCCAAAATAGAATTCTGACATCAAGAATTCCGTCTATAGTACATTTGAGTGCACCTGTCATTTTCTCAGTCTCTGTGTATGCATGGAGCAAGATATAGGCTCATGGATTTAAGAATGAGAGGATATCATGAGACAGCAATCTCCACCTACGGCCATACTACCTTGACAGCGCCCGATCCCGTCAGATCTCGGAAGCTAAGCAGGGTGAGGCTTGATTAGTACTGGGTTGGGAGACTGCCTGGGAATACCAGGTGCTGTAGGGGTTTTTATTTTTCGCTTCCCTAATGAAAATATACATGGCATTCCTCGCAGCAAATGAAAATGTTTCATTTCTTGCTACTTTTTTCCCGCAGTGGCAAAGAAATATATCGTTTTTTCCTCTGAAAGTTCAACACAATGCAACCTTCCAAAATAGAATTCTGACATCAAGAATTCCGTCTATAGTACATTTGAGTGCACCTGTCATTTTCTCAGTCTCTGTGTATGCATGGAGCAAGATATAGGCTCATGGATTTAAGAATGAGAGGATATCATGAGACAGCAATCTCCACCTACGGCCATACTACCTTGAAAGCGCCCGATCCCGTCAGATCTCGGAAGCTAAGCAGGGTGAGGCTTGATTAGTACTGGGTTGGGAGACTGCCTGGGAATACCAGGTGCTGTGGGTGTTTTTATTTTTTGCTTCCCTAATGAAAATATACATGGCATTCCTTGCAGCAAATGAAAATGTTTCATTTTTTACTACTTTTTTCCCGCAGTGGCAAAGAAATATATCGTTTTTTCCTCAGAAAGTTCAACACAATGCAACCTTCCAAAATAGAATTCTGACATCAAGAATTCCGTCTATAGTACATTTGAGTGCACCTGTCATTTTCTCAGTCTCTGTGTATGCATGGAGCAAGATATAGGCTCATGGATTTAAGAATGAGAGGATATCATGAGACAGCAATCTCCACCTACGGCCATACTACCTTGACAGCGCCCGATCCCGTCAGATCTCGGAAGCTAAGCAGGGTGAGGCTTGATTAGTACTGGGTTGGGAGACTGCCTGGGAATACCAGGTGCTGTAGGGGTTTTTATTTTTCGCTTCCCTAATGAAAATATACATGGCATTCCTCGCAGCAAATGAAAATGTTTCATTTCTTGCTACTTTTTTCCCGCAGTGGCAAAGAAATATATCGTTTTTTCCTCTGAAAGTTCAACACAATGCAACCTTCCAAAATAGAATTCTGACATCAAGAATTCCGTCTATAGTACATTTGAGTGCACCTGTCATTTTCTCAGTCTCTGTGTATGCATGGAGCAAGATATAGGCTCATGGATTTAAGAATGAGAGGATATCATGAGACAGCAATCTCCACCTACGGCCATACTACCTTGAAAGCGCCCGATCCCGTCAGATCTCGGAAGCTAAGCAGGGTGAGGCTTGATTAGTACTGGGTTGGGAGACTGCCTGGGAATACCAGGTGCTGTAGGGGTTTTTATTTTTCGCTTCCCTAATGAAAATATACATGGCATTCCTCGCAGCAAATGAAAATGTTTCATTTCTTGCTACTTTTTTCCCGGAGTGGCAAAGAAATATATTGTTTTTTCCTCTGAAAGTTCAACACAATGCAACCTTCCAAAATAGAATTCTGACATCAAGAATTCCGTCTATAGTATATTTGAGTGCACCTGTCATTTTCTCAGTCTCTGATTTAATTTCTCCATTTAAGGTAATTCTTCAAGAATGTATTTTTTTAACGGTCACAATAATACACTTATGCCTCCCATGTCATTTAGAAATATATCATACAGGCCTCAGAACACTCAGCATGTTATATGGTGAGCTTGTGGCTCACAGAGTTGGGGTGTGCAGTGTTCAAGCTGATACTTGGAAGAGATAGTGAGTTCAAATCCAAACAGGAGGAGGTTGAATATAGGCACCTCTGAAATTTTTTACTACTTTTTTCCCGCAGTGGCAAAGAAATCTATCGTTTTTTCCTCTGAAAGTTCAACACAATGCAACCTTCCAAAATAGAATTCTGACATCAAGAATTCCGTCTATAGTACATTTGAGTGCACCTGTCATTTTCTCAGTCTCTGTGTATGCATGGAGCAAGATATAGGCTCATGGATTTAAGAATGAGAGGATATCATGAGACAGCAATCTCCACCTACGGCCATACTACCTTGACAGCGCCCGATCCCGTCAGATCTTGGAAGCTAAGCAGGGTGAGGCTTGATTAGTACTGGGTTGGGAGACTGCCTGGGAATACCAGGTGCTGTAGGGGTTTTTATTTTTCGCTTCCCTAATGAAAATATACATGGCATTCCTCGCAGCAAATGAAAATGTTTCATTTCTTGCTACTTTTTTCCCGCAGTGGCAAAGAAATATATCGTTTTTTCCTCTGAAAGTTCAACACAATGCAACCTTCCAAAATAGAATTCTGACATCAAGAATTCCGTCTATAGTACATTTGAGTGCACCTGTCATTTTCTCAGTCTCTGTGTATGCATGGAGCAAGATACTGCACCGACACACTTTATTCGAGCAAATACCCAGTATGTACCTGGCAGATACCTGGAATGCGCCGCTCCTCACCTCTGACAAGCCCCGTTGCGTTTGCCTTCCCAGCCTGGGTTCATGCCTGGCTGACGGGCGGCTGATCTGTTAAATGATAATGATTAGGATTTAATAGGCTGCAATGCTTCGCGTGTCTACCAGATGGCATAAATTCATGAATTGTAATGCAGTATATATATATATACTGTGCAGTATTGCAGCCAGCGGGAATAAAATGCTTCAATCCCTGCCTGGAAAATACCTCAATGCACTCGGGCAGAAAACAGTCACAAACCTCAATACACCCGGGTATACCCGAATTCGTGGGACTAGCCGAGCTCGAATAAAGTGTGTCGCCAGTGTATAGGCTCATGGATTTAAGAATGAGAGGATATCATGAGACAGCAATCTCCACCTACAGCCATACTACCTTGAAAGCGCCCGATCCCGTCAGATCTCGGAAGCTAAGCAGGGTGAGGCTTGATTAGTACTGGGTTGGGAGACTGCCTGGGAATACCAGGTGCTGTGGGTGTTTTTATTTTTTGCTTCCCTAATGAAAATATACATGGCATTCCTTGCAGCAAATGAAAATGTTTCATTTTTTACTACTTTTTTCCCGCAGTGGCAAAGAAATATATCGTTTTTTCCTCAGAAAGTTCAACACAATGCAACCTTCCAAAATAGAATTCTGACATCAAGAATTCCGTCTATAGTACATTTGAGTGCACCTGTCATTTTCTCAGTCTCTGTGTATGCATGGAGCAAGATATAGGCTCATGGATTTAAGAATGAGAGGATATCATGAGACAGCAATCTCCACCTACGGCCATACTACCTTGAAAGCGCCCGATCCCGTCAGATCTCGGAAGCTAAGCAGGGTGAGGCTTGATTAGTACTGGGTTGGGAGACTGCCTGGGAATACCAGGTGCTGTAGGGGTTTTTATTTTTCGCTTCCCTAATGAAAATATACATGGCATTCCTCGCAGCAAATGAAAATGTTTCATTTCTTGCTACTTTTTTCCCGCAGTGGCAAAGAAATCTATCGTTTTTTCCTCTGAAAGTTCAACACAATGCAACCTTCCAAAATAAAATTCTGACATCAAGAATTCCGTCTATAGTACATTTGAGTGCACCTGTCATTTTCTCAGTCTCTGTGTATGCATGGAGCAAGATATAGGCTCATGGATTTAAGAATGAGAGGATATCATGAGACAGCAATCTCCACCTACGGCCATACTACCTTGACAGCGCCCGATCCCGTCAGATCTCGGAAGCTAAGCAGGGTGAGGCTTGATTAGTACTGGGTTGGGAGACTGCCTGGGAATACCAGGTGCTGTAGGGGTTTTTATTTTTTGCTTCCCTAATGAAAATATACATGGCATTCCTTGCAGCAAATGAAAATGTTTCATTTTTTACTACTTTTTTCAAGCAGTGGCAAAGAAATCTATCGTTTTTTCCTCTGAAAGTTCAACACAATGCAACCTTCCAAAATAGAATTCTGACATCAAGAATTCCGTCTATAGTACATTTGAGTGCACCTGTCATTTTCTCAGTCTCTGTGTATGCATGGAGCAAGATATAGGCTCATGGATTTAAGAATGAGAGGATATCATGAGACAGCAATCTCCACCTACGGCCATACTACCTTGACAGCGCCCGATCCCGTCAGATCTCGGAAGCTAAGCAGGGTGAGGCTTGATTAGTACTGGGTTGGGAGACTGCCTGGGAATACCAGGTGCTGTAGGGGTTTTTATTTTTCGCTTCCCTAATGAAAATATACATGGCATTCCTCGCAGCAAATGAAAATGTTTCATTTCTTGCTACTTTTTTCCCGGAGTGGCAAAGAAATATATTGTTTTTTCCTCTGAAAGTTCAACACAATGCAACCTTCCAAAATAGAATTCTGACATCAAGAATTCCGTCTATAGTATATTTGAGTGCACCTGTCATTTTCTCAGTCTCTGATTTAATTTCTCCATTTAAGGTAATTCTTCAAGAATGTATTTTTTTAACGGTCACAATAATACACTTATGCCTCCCATGTCATTTAGAAATATATCATACAGGCCTCAGAACACTCAGCATGTTATATGGTGAGCTTGTGGCTCACAGAGTTGGGGTGTGCAGTGTTCAAGCTGATACTTGGAAGAGATAGTGAGTTCAAATCCAAACAGGAGGAGGTTGAATATAGGCACCTCTGAAATTTTTTACTACTTTTTTCCCGCAGTGGCAAAGAAATCTATCGTTTTTTCCTCTGAAAGTTCAACACAATGCAACCTTCCAAAATAGAATTCTGACATCAAGAATTCCGTCTATAGTACATTTGAGTGCACCTGTCATTTTCTCAGTCTCTGTGTATGCATGGAGCAAGATATAGGCTCATGGATTTAAGAATGAGAGGATATCATGAGACAGCAATCTCCACCTACGGCCATACTACCTTGACAGCGCCCGATCCCGTCAGATCTTGGAAGCTAAGCAGGGTGAGGCTTGATTAGTACTGGGTTGGGAGACTGCCTGGGAATACCAGGTGCTGTAGGGGTTTTTATTTTTCGCTTCCCTAATGAAAATATACATGGCATTCCTCGCAGCAAATGAAAATGTTTCATTTCTTGCTACTTTTTTCCCGCAGTGGCAAAGAAATATATCGTTTTTTCCTCTGAAAGTTCAACACAATGCAACCTTCCAAAATAGAATTCTGACATCAAGAATTCCGTCTATAGTACATTTGAGTGCACCTGTCATTTTCTCAGTCTCTGTGTATGCATGGAGCAAGATACTGCACCGACACACTTTATTCGAGCAAATACCCAGTATGTACCTGGCAGATACCTGGAATGCGCCGCTCCTCACCTCTGACAAGCCCCGTTGCGTTTGCCTTCCCAGCCTGGGTTCATGCCTGGCTGACGGGCGGCTGATCTGTTAAATGATAATGATTAGGATTTAATAGGCTGCAATGCTTCGCGTGTCTACCAGATGGCATAAATTCATGAATTGTAATGCAGTATATATATATATACTGTGCAGTATTGCAGCCAGCGGGAATAAAATGCTTCAATCCCTGCCTGGAAAATACCTCAATGCACTCGGGCAGAAAACAGTCACAAACCTCAATACACCCGGGTATACCCGAATTCGTGGGACTAGCCGAGCTCGAATAAAGTGTGTCGCCAGTGTATAGGCTCATGGATTTAAGAATGAGAGGATATCATGAGACAGCAATCTCCACCTACAGCCATACTACCTTGAAAGCGCCCGATCCCGTCAGATCTCGGAAGCTAAGCAGGGTGAGGCTTGATTAGTACTGGGTTGGGAGACTGCCTGGGAATACCAGGTGCTGTGGGTGTTTTTATTTTTTGCTTCCCTAATGAAAATATACATGGCATTCCTTGCAGCAAATGAAAATGTTTCATTTTTTACTACTTTTTTCCCGCAGTGGCAAAGAAATATATCGTTTTTTCCTCAGAAAGTTCAACACAATGCAACCTTCCAAAATAGAATTCTGACATCAAGAATTCCGTCTATAGTACATTTGAGTGCACCTGTCATTTTCTCAGTCTCTGTGTATGCATGGAGCAAGATATAGGCTCATGGATTTAAGAATGAGAGGATATCATGAGACAGCAATCTCCACCTACGGCCATACTACCTTGAAAGCGCCCGATCCCGTCAGATCTCGGAAGCTAAGCAGGGTGAGGCTTGATTAGTACTGGGTTGGGAGACTGCCTGGGAATACCAGGTGCTGTAGGGGTTTTTATTTTTCGCTTCCCTAATGAAAATATACATGGCATTCCTCGCAGCAAATGAAAATGTTTCATTTCTTGCTACTTTTTTCCCGCAGTGGCAAAGAAATCTATCGTTTTTTCCTCTGAAAGTTCAACACAATGCAACCTTCCAAAATAAAATTCTGACATCAAGAATTCCGTCTATAGTACATTTGAGTGCACCTGTCATTTTCTCAGTCTCTGTGTATGCATGGAGCAAGATATAGGCTCATGGATTTAAGAATGAGAGGATATCATGAGACAGCAATCTCCACCTACGGCCATACTACCTTGACAGCGCCCGATCCCGTCAGATCTCGGAAGCTAAGCAGGGTGAGGCTTGATTAGTACTGGGTTGGGAGACTGCCTGGGAATACCAGGTGCTGTAGGGGTTTTTATTTTTTGCTTCCCTAATGAAAATATACATGGCATTCCTTGCAGCAAATGAAAATGTTTCATTTTTTACTACTTTTTTCAAGCAGTGGCAAAGAAATCTATCGTTTTTTCCTCTGAAAGTTCAACACAATGCAACCTTCCAAAATAGAATTCTGACATCAAGAATTCCGTCTATAGTACATTTGAGTGCACCTGTCATTTTCTCAGTCTCTGTGTATGCATGGAGCAAGATATAGGCTCATGGATTTAAGAATGAGAGGATATCATGAGACAGCAATCTCCACCTACGGCCATACTACCTTGACAGCGCCCGATCCCGTCAGATCTCGGAAGCTAAGCAGGGTGAGGCTTGATTAGTACTGGGTTGGGAGACTGCCTGGGAATACCAGGTGCTGTAGGGGTTTTTATTTTTCGCTTCCCTAATGAAAATATACATGGCATTCCTCGCAGCAAATGAAAATGTTTCATTTCTTGCTACTTTTTTCCCGGAGTGGCAAAGAAATATATTGTTTTTTCCTCTGAAAGTTCAACACAATGCAACCTTCCAAAATAGAATTCTGACATCAAGAATTCCGTCTATAGTATATTTGAGTGCACCTGTCATTTTCTCAGTCTCTGATTTAATTTCTCCATTTAAGGTAATTCTTCAAGAATGTATTTTTTTAACGGTCACAATAATACACTTATGCCTCCCATGTCATTTAGAAATATATCATACAGGCCTCAGAACACTCAGCATGTTATATGGTGAGCTTGTGGCTCACAGAGTTGGGGTGTGCAGTGTTCAAGCTGATACTTGGAAGAGATAGTGAGTTCAAATCCAAACAGGAGGAGGTTGAATATAGGCACCTCTGAAATTTTTTACTACTTTTTTCCCGCAGTGGCAAAGAAATCTATCGTTTTTTCCTCTGAAAGTTCAACACAATGCAACCTTCCAAAATAGAATTCTGACATCAAGAATTCCGTCTATAGTACATTTGAGTGCACCTGTCATTTTCTCAGTCTCTGTGTATGCATGGAGCAAGATATAGGCTCATGGATTTAAGAATGAGAGGATATCATGAGACAGCAATCTCCACCTACGGCCATACTACCTTGACAGCGCCCGATCCCGTCAGATCTCGGAAGCTAAGCAGGGTGAGGCTTGATTAGTACTGGGTTGGGAGACTGCCTGGGAATACCAGGTGCTGTAGGGGTTTTTATTTTTCGCTTCCCTAATGAAAATATACATGGCATTCCTCGCAGCAAATGAAAATGTTTCATTTCTTGCTACTTTTTTCCCGCAGTGGCAAAGAAATATATCGTTTTTTCCTCTGAAAGTTCAACACAATGCAACCTTCCAAAATAGAATTCTGACATCAAGAATTCCGTCTATAGTACATTTGAGAGCACCTGTCATTTTCTCAGTCTCTGTGTATGCATGGAGCAAGATACTGCACCGACACACTTTATTCGAGCAAATACCCAGTATGTACCTGGCAGATACCTGGAATGCGCCGCTCCTCACCTCTGACAAGCCCCGTTGCGTTTGCCTTCCCAGCCTGGGTTCATGCCTGGCTGACGGGCGGCTGATCTGTTAAATGATAATGATTAGGATTTAATAGGCTGCAATGCTTCGCGTGTCTACCAGATGGCATAAATTCATGAATTGTAATGCAGTATATATATATATACTGTGCAGTATTGCAGCCAGCGGGAATAAAATGCTTCAATCCCTGCCTGGAAAATACCTCAATGCACTCGGGCAGAAAACAGTCACAAACCTCAATACACCCGGGTATACCCGAATTCGTGGGACTAGCCGAGCTCGAATAAAGTGTGTCGCCAGTGTATAGGCTCATGGATTTAAGAATGAGAGGATATCATGAGACAGCAATCTCCACCTACGGCCATACTACCTTGAAAGCGCCCGATCCCGTCAGATCTCGGAAGCTAAGCAGGGTGAGGCTTGATTAGTACTGGGTTGGGAGACTGCCTGGGAATACCAGGTGCTGTGGGTGTTTTTATTTTTTGCTTCCCTAATGAAAATATACATGGCATTCCTTGCAGCAAATGAAAATGTTTCATTTTTTACTACTTTTTTCCCGCAGTGGCAAAGAAATATATCGTTTTTTCCTCAGAAAGTTCAACACAATGCAACCTTCCAAAATAGAATTCTGACATCAAGAATTCCGTCTATAGTACATTTGAGTGCACCTGTCATTTTCTCAGTCTCTGTGTATGCATGGAGCAAGATATAGGCTCATGGATTTAAGAATGAGAGGATATCATGAGACAGCAATCTCCACCTACGGCCATACTACCTTGAAAGCGCCCGATCCCGTCAGATCTCGGAAGCTAAGCAGGGTGAGGCTTGATTAGTACTGGGTTGGGAGACTGCCTGGGAATACCAGGTGCTGTAGGGGTTTTTATTTTTCGCTTCCCTAATGAAAATATACATGGCATTCCTCGCAGCAAATGAAAATGTTTCATTTCTTGCTACTTTTTTCCCGCAGTGGCAAAGAAATCTATCGTTTTTTCCTCTGAAAGTTCAACACAATGCAACCTTCCAAAATAGAATTCTGACATCAAGAATTCCGTCTATAGTACATTTGAGTGCACCTGTCATTTTCTCAGTCTCTGTGTATGCATGGAGCAAGATATAGGCTCATGGATTTAAGAATGAGAGGATATCATGAGACAGCAATCTCCACCTACGGCCATACTACCTTGACAGCGCCCGATCCCGTCAGATCTCGGAAGCTAAGCAGGGTGAGGCTTGATTAGTACTGGGTTGGGAGACTGCCTGGGAATACCAGGTGCTGTAGGGGTTTTTATTTTTTGCTTCCCTAATGAAAATATACATGGCATTCCTTGCAGCAAATGAAAATGTTTCATTTTTTACTACTTTTTTCCCGCAGTGGCAAAGAAATCTATCGTTTTTTCCTCTGAAAGTTCAACACAATGCAACCTTCCAAAATAGAATTCTGACATCAAGAATTCCGTCTATAGTACATTTGAGTGCACCTGTCATTTTCTCAGTCTCTGTGTATGCATGGAGCAAGATATAGGCTCATGGATTTAAGAATGAGAGGATATCATGAGACAGCAATCTCCACCTACGGCCATACTACCTTGACAGCGCCCGATCCCGTCAGATCTCGGAAGCTAAGCAGGGTGAGGCTTGATTAGTACTGGGTTGGGAGACTGCCTGGGAATACCAGGTGCTGTAGGGGTTTTTATTTTTCGCTTCCCTAATGAAAATATACATGGCATTCTTCGCAGCAAATGAAAATGTTTCATTTCTTGCTACTTTTTTCCCGCAGTGGCAAAGAAATATATCGTTTTTTCCTCTGAAAGTTCAACACAATGCAACCTTCCAAAATAGAATTCTGACATCAAGAATTCCGTCTATAGTACATTTGAGTGCACCTGTCATTTTCTCAGTCTCTGTGTATGCATGGAGCAAGATATAGGCTCATGGATTTAAGAATGAGAGGATATCATGAGACAGCAATGTCCACCTACGGCCATACTACCTTGAAAGCGCCCGATCCCGTCAGATCTCGGAAGCTAAGCAGGGTGAGGCTTGATTAGTACTGGGTTGGGAGACTGCCTGGGAATACCAGGTGCTGTGGGTGTTTTTATTTTTTGCTTCCCTAATGAAAATATACATGGCATTCCTTGCAGCAAATGAAAATGTTTCATTTTTTACTACTTTTTTCCCGCAGTGGCAAAGAAATATATCGTTTTTTCCTCAGAAAGTTCAACACAATGCAACCTTCCAAAATAGAATTCTGACATCAAGAATTCCGTCTATAGTACATTTGAGTGCACCTGTCATTTTCTCAGTCTCTGTGTATGCATGGAGCAAGATATAGGCTCATGGATTTAAGAATGAGAGGATATCATGAGACAGCAATCTCCACCTACGGCCATACTACCTTGACAGCGCCCGATCCCGTCAGATCTCGGAAGCTAAGCAGGGTGAGGCTTGATTAGTACTGGGTTGGGAGACTGCCTGGGAATACCAGGTGCTGTAGGGGTTTTTATTTTTTGCTTCCCTAATGAAAATATACATGGCATTCCTTGCAGCAAATGAAAATGTTTCATTTCTTGCTACTTTTTTCCCGGAGTGGCAAAGAAATATATTGTTTTTTCCTCTGAAAGTTCAACACAATGCAACCTTCCAAAATAGAATTCTGACATCAAGAATTCCGTCTATAGTATATTTGAGTGCACCTGTCATTTTCTCAGTCTCTGATTTAATTTCTCCATTTAAGGTAATTCTTCAAGAATGTATTTTTTTAACGGTCACAATAATACACTTATGCCTCCCATGTCATTTAGAAATATATCATACAGGCCTCAGAACACTCAGCATGTTATATGGTGAGCTTGTGGCTCACAGAGTTGGGGTGTGCAGTGTTCAAGCTGATACTTGGAAGAGATAGTGAGTTCAAATCCAAACAGGAGGAGGTTGAAAATAGGCACCTATGAAATTTTTTACTACTTTTTTCCCGCAGTGGCAAAGAAATCTATCGTTTTTTCCTCTGAAAGTTCAACACAATGCAACCTTCCAAAATAGAATTCTGACATCAAGAATTCCGTCTATAGTACATTTGAGTGCACCTGTCATTTTCTCAGTCTCTGTGTATGCATGGAGCAAGATATAGGCTCATGGATTTAAGAATGAGAGGATATCATGAGACAGCAATCTCCACCTACGGCCATACTACCTTGACAGCGCCCGATCCCGTCAGATCTCGGAAGCTAAGCAGGGTGAGGCTTGATTAGTACTGGGTTGGGAGACTGCCTGGGAATACCAGGTGCTGTAGGGGTTTTTATTTTTCGCTTCCCTAATGAAAATATACATGGCATTCCTCGCAGCAAATGAAAATGTTTCATTTCTTGCTACTTTTTTCCCGCAGTGGCAAAGAAATCTATCGTTTTTTCCTCTGAAAGTTCAACACAATGCAACCTTCCAAAATAGAATTCTGACATCAAGAATTCCGTCTATAGTACATTTGAGTGCACCTGTCATTTTCTCAGTCTCTGTGTATGCATGGAGCAAGATATAGGCTCATGGATTTAAGAATGAGAGGATATCATGAGACAGCAATCTCCACCTACGGCCATACTACCTTGAAAGCGCCCGATCCCGTCAGATCTCGGAAGCTAAGCAGGGTGAGGCTTGATTAGTACTGGGTTGGGAGACTGCCTGGGAATACCAGGTGCTGTGGGTGTTTTTATTTTTTGCTTCCCTAATGAAAATATACATGGCATTCCTTGCAGCAAATGAAAATGTTTCATTTTTTACTACTTTTTTCCCGCAGTGGCAAAGAAATATATCGTTTTTTCCTCAGAAAGTTCAACACAATGCAACCTTCCAAAATAGAATTCTGACATCAAGAATTCCGTCTATAGTACATTTGAGTGCACCTGTCATTTTCTCAGTCTCTGTGTATGCATGGAGCAAGATATAGGCTCATGGATTTAAGAATGAGAGGATATCATGAGACAGCAATCTCCACCTACGGCCATACTACCTTGAAAGCGCCCGATCCCGTCAGATCTCGGAAGCTAAGCAGGGTGAGGCTTGATTAGTACTGGGTTGGGAGACTGCCTGGGAATACCAGGTGCTGTAGGGGTTTTTATTTTTCGCTTCCCTAATGAAAATATACATGGCATTCCTCGCAGCAAATGAAAATGTTTCATTTCTTGCTACTTTTTTCCCGCAGTGGCAAAGAAATCTATCGTTTTTTCCTCTGAAAGTTCAACACAATGCAACCTTCCAAAATAGAATTCTGACATCAAGAATTCCGTCTATAGTACATTTGAGTGCACCTGTCATTTTCTCAGTCTCTGTGTATGCATGGAGCAAGATATAGGCTCATGGATTTAAGAATGAGAGGATATCATGAGACAGCAATCTCCACCTACGGCCATACTACCTTGACAGCGCCCGATCCCGTCAGATCTCGGAAGCTAAGCAGGGTGAGGCTTGATTAGTACTGGGTTGGGAGACTGCCTGGGAATACCAGGTGCTGTAGGGGTTTTTATTTTTCGCTTCCCTAATGAAAATATACATGGCATTCCTCGCAGCAAATGAAAATGTTTCATTTCTTGCTACTTTTTTCCCGCAGTGGCAAAGAAATCTATCGTTTTTTCCTCTGAAAGTTCAACACAATGCAACCTTCCAAAATAGAATTCTGACATCAAGAATTCCGTCTATAGTACATTTGAGTGCACCTGTCATTTTCTCAGTCTCTGTGTATGCATGGAGCAAGATATAGGCTCATGGATTTAAGAATGAGAGGATATCATGAGACAGCAATCTCCACCTACGGCCATACTACCTTGAATGCGCCCGATCCCGTCAGATCTCGGAAGCTAAGCAGGGTGAGGCTTGATTAGTACTGGGTTGGGAGACTGCCTGGGAATACCAGGTGCTGTGGGTGTTTTTATTTTTTGCTTCCCTAATGAAAATATACATGGCATTCCTTGCAGCAAATGAAAATGTTTCATTTTTTACTACTTTTTTCCCGCAGTGGCAAAGAAATATATCGTTTTTTCCTCAGAAAGTTCAACACAATGCAACCTTCCAAAATAGAATTCTGACATCAAGAATTCCGTCTATAGTACATTTGAGTGCACCTGTCATTTTCTCAGTCTCTGTGTATGCATGGAGCAAGATATAGGCTCATGGATTTAAGAATGAGAGGATATCATGAGACAGCAATCTCCACCTACGGCCATACTACCTTGAAAGCGCCCGATCCCGTCAGATCTCGGAAGCTAAGCAGGGTGAGGCTTGATTAGTACTGGGTTGGGAGACTGCCTGGGAATACCAGGTGCTGTAGGGGTTTTTATTTTTCGCTTCCCTAATGAAAATATACATGGCATTCCTCGCAGCAAATGAAAATGTTTCATTTCTTGCTACTTTTTTCCCGCAGTGGCAAAGAAATATATCGTTTTTTCCTCTGAAAGTTCAACACAATGCAACCTTCCAAAATAGAATTCTGACATCAAGAATTCCGTCTATAGTACATTTGAGTGCACCTGTCATTTTCTCAGTCTCTGTGTATGCATGGAGCAAGATATAGGCTCATGGATTTAAGAATGAGAGGATATCATGAGACAGCAATCTCCACCTACGGCCATACTACCTTGACAGCGCCCGATCCCGTCAGATCTCGGAAGCTAAGCAGGGTGAGGCTTGATTAGTACTGGGTTGGGAGACTGCCTGGGAATACCAGGTGCTGTAGGGGTTTTTATTTTTCGCTTCCCTAATGAAAATATACATGGCATTCCTCGCAGCAAATGAAAATGTTTCATTTCTTGCTACTTTTTTCCCGCAGTGGCAAAGAAATATATCGTTTTTTCCTCTGAAAGTTCAACACAATGCAACCTTCCAAAATAGAATTCTGACATCAAGAATTCCGTCTATAGTACATTTGAGTGCACCTGTCATTTTCTCAGTCTCTGTGTATGCATGGAGCAAGATACTGCACCGACACACTTTATTCGAGCAAATACCCAGTATGTACCTGGCAGATACCTGGAATGCGCCGCTCCTCACCTCTGACAAGCCCCGTTGCGTTTGCCTTCCCAGCCTGGGTTCATGCCTGGCTGACGGGCGGCTGATCTGTTAAATGATAATGATTAGGATTTAATAGGCTGCAATGCTTCGCGTGTCTACCAGATGGCATAAATTCATGAATTGTAATGCAGTATATATATATATACTGTGCAGTATTGCAGCCAGCGGGAATAAAATGCTTCAATCCCTGCCTGGAAAATACCTCAATGCACTCGGGCAGAAAACAGTCACAAACCTCAATACACCCGGGTATACCCGAATTCGTGGGACTAGCCGAGCTCGAATAAAGTGTGTCGCCAGTGTATAGGCTCATGGATTTAAGAATGAGAGGATATCATGAGACAGCAATCTCCACCTACGGCCATACTACCTTGAAAGCGCCCGATCCCGTCAGATCTCGGAAGCTAAGCAGGGTGAGGCTTGATTAGTACTGGGTTGGGAGACTGCCTGGGAATACCAGGTGCTGTGGGTGTTTTTATTTTTTGCTTCCCTAATGAAAATATACATGGCATTCCTTGCAGCAAATGAAAATGTTTCATTTTTTACTACTTTTTTCCCGCAGTGGCAAAGAAATATATCGTTTTTTCCTCAGAAAGTTCAACACAATGCAACCTTCCAAAATAGAATTCTGACATCAAGAATTCCGTCTATAGTACATTTGAGTGCACCTGTCATTTTCTCAGTCTCTGTGTATGCATGGAGCAAGATATAGGCTCATGGATTTAAGAATGAGAGGATATCATGAGACAGCAATCTCCACCTACGGCCATACTACCTTGAAAGCGCCCGATCCCGTCAGATCTCGGAAGCTAAGCAGGGTGAGGCTTGATTAGTACTGGGTTGGGAGACTGCCTGGGAATACCAGGTGCTGTAGGGGTTTTTATTTTTCGCTTCCCTAATGAAAATATACATGGCATTCCTCGCAGCAAATGAAAATGTTTCATTTCTTGCTACTTTTTTCCCGCAGTGGCAAAGAAATCTATCGTTTTTTCCTCTGAAAGTTCAACACAATGCAACCTTCCAAAATAGAATTCTGACATCAAGAATTCCGTCTATAGTACATTTGAGTGCACCTGTCATTTTCTCAGTCTCTGTGTATGCATGGAGCAAGATATAGGCTCATGGATTTAAGAATGAGAGGATATCATGAGACAGCAATCTCCACCTACGGCCATACTACCTTGACAGCGCCCGATCCCGTCAGATCTCGGAAGCTAAGCAGGGTGAGGCTTGATTAGTACTGGGTTGGGAGACTGCCTGGGAATACCAGGTGCTGTAGGGGTTTTTATTTTTTGCTTCCCTAATGAAAATATACATGGCATTCCTTGCAGCAAATGAAAATGTTTCATTTTTTACTACTTTTTTCCCGCAGTGGCAAAGAAATCTATCGTTTTTTCCTCTGAAAGTTCAACACAATGCAACCTTCCAAAATAGAATTCTGACATCAAGAATTCCGTCTATAGTACATTTGAGTGCACCTGTCATTTTCTCAGTCTCTGTGTATGCATGGAGCAAGATATAGGCTCATGGATTTAAGAATGAGAGGATATCATGAGACAGCAATCTCCACCTACGGCCATACTACCTTGACAGCGCCCGATCCCGTCAGATCTCGGAAGCTAAGCAGGGTGAGGCTTGATTAGTACTGGGTTGGGAGACTGCCTGGGAATACCAGGTGCTGTAGGGGTTTTTATTTTTCGCTTCCCTAATGAAAATATACATGGCATTCTTCGCAGCAAATGAAAATGTTTCATTTCTTGCTACTTTTTTCCCGCAGTGGCAAAGAAATATATCGTTTTTTCCTCTGAAAGTTCAACACAATGCAACCTTCCAAAATAGAATTCTGACATCAAGAATTCCGTCTATAGTACATTTGAGTGCACCTGTCATTTTCTCAGTCTCTGTGTATGCATGGAGCAAGATATAGGCTCATGGATTTAAGAATGAGAGGATATCATGAGACAGCAATCTCCACCTACGGCCATACTACCTTGAAAGCGCCCGATCCCGTCAGATCTCGGAAGCTAAGCAGGGTGAGGCTTGATTAGTACTGGGTTGGGAGACTGCCTGGGAATACCAGGTGCTGTGGGTGTTTTTATTTTTTGCTTCCCTAATGAAAATATACATGGCATTCCTTGCAGCAAATGAAAATGTTTCATTTTTTACTACTTTTTTCCCGCAGTGGCAAAGAAATATATCGTTTTTTCCTCAGAAAGTTCAACACAATGCAACCTTCCAAAATAGAATTCTGACATCAAGAATTCCGTCTATAGTACATTTGAGTGCACCTGTCATTTTCTCAGTCTCTGTGTATGCATGGAGCAAGATATAGGCTCATGGATTTAAGAATGAGAGGATATCATGAGACAGCAATCTCCACCTACGGCCATACTACCTTGAAAGCGCCCGATCCCGTCAGATCTCGGAAGCTAAGCAGGGTGAGGCTTGATTAGTACTGGGTTGGGAGACTGCCTGGGAATACCAGGTGCTGTAGGGGTTTTTATTTTTCGCTTCCCTAATGAAAATATACATGGCATTCCTCGCAGCAAATGAAAATGTTTCATTTCTTGCTACTTTTTTCCCGCAGTGGCAAAGAAATCTATCGTTTTTTCCTCTGAAAGTTCAACACAATGCAACCTTCCAAAATAGAATTCTGACATCAAGAATTCCGTCTATAGTACATTTGAGTGCACCTGTCATTTTCTCAGTCTCTGTGTATGCATGGAGCAAGATATAGGCTCATGGATTTAAGAATGAGAGGATATCATGAGACAGCAATCTCCACCTACGGCCATACTACCTTGACAGCGCCCGATCCCGTCAGATCTCGGAAGCTAAGCAGGGTGAGGCTTGATTAGTACTGGGTTGGGAGACTGCCTGGGAATACCAGGTGCTGTAGGGGTTTTTATTTTTTGCTTCCCTAATGAAAATATACATGGCATTCCTTGCAGCAAATGAAAATGTTTCATTTCTTGCTACTTTTTTCCCGGAGTGGCAAAGAAATATATTGTTTTTTCCTCTGAAAGTTCAACACAATGCAACCTTCCAAAATAGAATTCTGACATCAAGAATTCCGTCTATAGTATATTTGAGTGCACCTGTCATTTTCTCAGTCTCTGATTTAATTTCTCCATTTAAGGTAATTCTTCAAGAATGTATTTTTTTAACGGTCACAATAATACACTTATGCCTCCCATGTCATTTAGAAATATATCATACAGGCCTCAGAACACTCAGCATGTTATATGGTGAGCTTGTGGCTCACAGAGTTGGGGTGTGCAGTGTTCAAGCTGATACTTGGAAGAGATAGTGAGTTCAAATCCAAACAGGAGGAGGTTGAAAATAGGCACCTATGAAATTTTTTACTACTTTTTTCCCGCAGTGGCAAAGAAATCTATCGTTTTTTCCTCTGAAAGTTCAACACAATGCAACCTTCCAAAATAGAATTCTGACATCAAGAATTCCGTCTATAGTACATTTGAGTGCACCTGTCATTTTCTCAGTCTCTGTGTATGCATGGAGCAAGATATAGGCTCATGGATTTAAGAATGAGAGGATATCATGAGACAGCAATCTCCACCTACGGCCATACTACCTTGACAGCGCCCGATCCCGTCAGATCTCGGAAGCTAAGCAGGGTGAGGCTTGATTAGTACTGGGTTGGGAGACTGCCTGGGAATACCAGGTGCTGTAGGGGTTTTTATTTTTCGCTTCCCTAATGAAAATATACATGGCATTCCTCGCAGCAAATGAAAATGTTTCATTTCTTGCTACTTTTTTCCCGCAGTGGCAAAGAAATCTATCGTTTTTTCCTCTGAAAGTTCAACACAATGCAACCTTCCAAAATAGAATTCTGACATCAAGAATTCCGTCTATAGTACATTTGAGTGCACCTGTCATTTTCTCAGTCTCTGTGTATGCATGGAGCAAGATATAGGCTCATGGATTTAAGAATGAGAGGATATCATGAGACAGCAATCTCCACCTACGGCCATACTACCTTGAAAGCGCCCGATCCCGTCAGATCTCGGAAGCTAAGCAGGGTGAGGCTTGATTAGTACTGGGTTGGGAGACTGCCTGGGAATACCAGGTGCTGTGGGTGTTTTTATTTTTTGCTTCCCTAATGAAAATATACATGGCATTCCTTGCAGCAAATGAAAATGTTTCATTTTTTACTACTTTTTTCCCGCAGTGGCAAAGAAATATATCGTTTTTTCCTCAGAAAGTTCAACACAATGCAACCTTCCAAAATAGAATTCTGACATCAAGAATTCCGTCTATAGTACATTTGAGTGCACCTGTCATTTTCTCAGTCTCTGTGTATGCATGGAGCAAGATATAGGCTCATGGATTTAAGAATGAGAGGATATCATGAGACAGCAATCTCCACCTACGGCCATACTACCTTGAAAGCGCCCGATCCCGTCAGATCTCGGAAGCTAAGCAGGGTGAGGCTTGATTAGTACTGGGTTGGGAGACTGCCTGGGAATACCAGGTGCTGTAGGGGTTTTTATTTTTCGCTTCCCTAATGAAAATATACATGGCATTCCTCGCAGCAAATGAAAATGTTTCATTTCTTGCTACTTTTTTCCCGCAGTGGCAAAGAAATATATCGTTTTTTCCTCTGAAAGTTCAACACAATGCAACCTTCCAAAATAGAATTCTGACATCAAGAATTCCGTCTATAGTACATTTGAGTGCACCTGTCATTTTCTCAGTCTCTGTGTATGCATGGAGCAAGATATAGGCTCATGGATTTAAGAATGAGAGGATATCATGAGACAGCAATCTCCACCTACGGCCATACTACCTTGACAGCGCCCGATCCCGTCAGATCTCGGAAGCTAAGCAGGGTGAGGCTTGATTAGTACTGGGTTGGGAGACTGCCTGGGAATACCAGGTGCTGTAGGGGTTTTTATTTTTCGCTTCCCTAATGAAAATATACATGGCATTCCTCGCAGCAAATGAAAATGTTTCATTTCTTGCTACTTTTTTCCCGCAGTGGCAAAGAAATATATCGTTTTTTCCTCTGAAAGTTCAACACAATGCAACCTTCCAAAATAGAATTCTGACATCAAGAATTCCGTCTATAGTACATTTGAGTGCACCTGTCATTTTCTCAGTCTCTGTGTATGCATGGAGCAAGATATAGGCTCATGGATTTAAGAATGAGAGGATATCATGAGACAGCAATCTCCACCTACGGCCATACTACCTTGACAGCGCCCGATCCCGTCAGATCTCGGAAGCTAAGCAGGGTGAGGCTTGATTAGTACTGGGTTGGGAGACTGCCTGGGAATACCAGGTGCTGTAGGGGTTTTTATTTTTCGCTTCCCTAATGAAAATATACATGGCATTCCTCGCAGCAAATGAAAATGTTTCATTTCTTGCTACTTTTTTCCCGCAGTGGCAAAGAAATATATCGTTTTTTCCTCTGAAAGTTCAACACAATGCAACCTTCCAAAATAGAATTCTGACATCAAGAATTCCGTCTATAGTATATTTGAGTGCACCTGTCATTTTCTCAGTCTCTGATTTAATTTCTCCATTTAAGGTAATTCTTCAAGAATGTATTTTTTTAACGGTCACAATAATACACTTATGCCTCCCATGTCATTTAGAAATATATCATACAGGCCTCAGAACACTCAGCATGTTATATGGTGAGCTTGTGGCTCACAGAGTTGGGGTGTGCAGTGTTCAAGCTGATACTTGGAAGAGATAGTGAGTTCAAATCCAAACAGGAGGAGGTTGAAAATAGGCACCTATGAAATTTTTTACTACTTTTTTCCCGCAGTGGCAAAGAAATCTATCGTTTTTTCCTCTGAAAGTTCAACACAATGCAACCTTCCAAAATAGAATTCTGACATCAAGAATTCCGTCTATAGTACATTTGAGTGCACCTGTCATTTTCTCAGTCTCTGTGTATGCATGGAGCAAGATATAGGCTCATGGATTTAAGAATGAGAGGATATCATGAGACAGCAATCTCCACCTACGGCCATACTACCTTGACAGCGCCCGATCCCGTCAGATCTCGGAAGCTAAGCAGGGTGAGGCTTGATTAGTACTGGGTTGGGAGACTGCCTGGGAATACCAGGTGCTGTAGGGGTTTTTATTTTTCGCTTCCCTAATGAAAATATACATGGCATTCCTCGCAGCAAATGAAAATGTTTCATTTCTTGCTACTTTTTTCCCGCAGTGGCAAAGAAATCTATCGTTTTTTCCTCTGAAAGTTCAACACAATGCAACCTTCCAAAATAGAATTCTGACATCAAGAATTCCGTCTATAGTACATTTGAGTGCACCTGTCATTTTCTCAGTCTCTGTGTATGCATGGAGCAAGATATAGGCTCATGGATTTAAGAATGAGAGGATATCATGAGACAGCAATCTCCACCTACGGCCATACTACCTTGAAAGCGCCCGATCCCGTCAGATCTCGGAAGCTAAGCAGGGTGAGGCTTGATTAGTACTGGGTTGGGAGACTGCCTGGGAATACCAGGTGCTGTGGGTGTTTTTATTTTTTGCTTCCCTAATGAAAATATACATGGCATTCCTTGCAGCAAATGAAAATGTTTCATTTTTTACTACTTTTTTCCCGCAGTGGCAAAGAAATATATCGTTTTTTCCTCAGAAAGTTCAACACAATGCAACCTTCCAAAATAGAATTCTGACATCAAGAATTCCGTCTATAGTACATTTGAGTGCACCTGTCATTTTCTCAGTCTCTGTGTATGCATGGAGCAAGATATAGGCTCATGGATTTAAGAATGAGAGGATATCATGAGACAGCAATCTCCACCTACGGCCATACTACCTTGAAAGCGCCCGATCCCGTCAGATCTCGGAAGCTAAGCAGGGTGAGGCTTGATTAGTACTGGGTTGGGAGACTGCCTGGGAATACCAGGTGCTGTAGGGGTTTTTATTTTTCGCTTCCCTAATGAAAATATACATGGCATTCCTCGCAGCAAATGAAAATGTTTCATTTCTTGCTACTTTTTTCCCGCAGTGGCAAAGAAATATATCGTTTTTTCCTCTGAAAGTTCAACACAATGCAACCTTCCAAAATAGAATTCTGACATCAAGAATTCCGTCTATAGTACATTTGAGTGCACCTGTCATTTTCTCAGTCTCTGTGTATGCATGGAGCAAGATATAGGCTCATGGATTTAAGAATGAGAGGATATCATGAGACAGCAATCTCCACCTACGGCCATACTACCTTGACAGCGCCCGATCCCGTCAGATCTCGGAAGCTAAGCAGGGTGAGGCTTGATTAGTACTGGGTTGGGAGACTGCCTGGGAATACCAGGTGCTGTAGGGGTTTTTATTTTTCGCTTCCCTAATGAAAATATACATGGCATTCCTCGCAGCAAATGAAAATGTTTCATTTCTTGCTACTTTTTTCCCGCAGTGGCAAAGAAATATATCGTTTTTTCCTCTGAAAGTTCAACACAATGCAACCTTCCAAAATAGAATTCTGACATCAAGAATTCCGTCTATAGTATATTTGAGTGCACCTGTCATTTTCTCAGTCTCTGATTTAATTTCTCCATTTAAGGTAATTCTTCAAGAATGTATTTTTTTAACGGTCACAATAATACACTTATGCCTCCCATGTCATTTAGAAATATATCATACAGGCCTCAGAACACTCAACATGTTATATGGTGAGCTTGTGGCTCACAGAGTTGGGGTGTGCAGTGTTCAAGCTGATACTTGGAAGAGATAGTGAGTTCAAATCCAAACAGGAGGAGGTTGAATATAGGCACCTCTGAAATTTTTTACTACTTTTTTCCCGCAGTGGCAAAGAAATCTATCGTTTTTTCCTCTGAAAGTTCAACACAATGCAACCTTCCAAAATAGAATTCTGACATCAAGAATTCCGTCTATAGTACATTTGAGTGCACCTGTCATTTTCTCAGTCTCTGTGTATGCATGGAGCAAGATATAGGCTCATGGATTTAAGAATGAGAGGATATCATGAGACAGCAATCTCCACCTACGGCCATACTACCTTGACAGCGCCCGATCCCGTCAGATCTCGGAAGCTAAGCAGGGTGAGGCTTGATTAGTACTGGGTTGGGAGACTGCCTGGGAATACCAGGTGCTGTAGGGGTTTTTATTTTTCGCTTCCCTAATGAAAATATACATGGCATTCCTCGCAGCAAATGAAAATGTTTCATTTCTTGCTACTTTTTTCCCGCAGTGGCAAAGAAATCTATCGTTTTTTCCTCTGAAAGTTCAACACAATGCAACCTTCCAAAATAGAATTCTGACATCAAGAATTCCGTCTATAGTACATTTGAGTGCACCTGTCATTTTCTCAGTCTCTGTGTATGCATGGAGCAAGATATAGGCTCATGGATTTAAGAATGAGAGGATATCATGAGACAGCAATCTCCACCTACGGCCATACTACCTTGAAAGCGCCCGATCCCGTCAGATCTCGGAAGCTAAGCAGGGTGAGGCTTGATTAGTACTGGGTTGGGAGACTGCCTGGGAATACCAGGTGCTGTGGGTGTTTTTATTTTTTGCTTCCCTAATGAAAATATACATGGCATTCCTTGCAGCAAATGAAAATGTTTCATTTTTTACTACTTTTTTCCCGCAGTGGCAAAGAAATATATCGTTTTTTCCTCAGAAAGTTCAACACAATGCAACCTTCCAAAATAGAATTCTGACATCAAGAATTCCGTCTATAGTACATTTGAGTGCACCTGTCATTTTCTCAGTCTCTGTGTATGCATGGAGCAAGATATAGACTCATGGATTTAAGAATGAGAGGATATCATGAGACAGCAATCTCCACCTACGGCCATACTACCTTGAAAGCGCCCGATCCCGTCAGATCTCGGAAGCTAAGCAGGGTGAGGCTTGATTAGTACTGGGTTGGGAGACTGCCTGGGAATACCAGGTGCTGTAGGGGTTTTTATTTTTCGCTTCCCTAATGAAAATATACATGGCATTCCTCGCAGCAAATGAAAATGTTTCATTTCTTGCTACTTTTTTCCCGCAGTGGCAAAGAAATCTATCGTTTTTTCCTCTGAAAGTTCAACACAATGCAACCTTCCAAAATAGAATTCTGACATCAAGAATTCCGTCTATAGTACATTTGAGTGCACCTGTCATTTTCTCAGTCTCTGTGTATGCATGGAGCAAGATATAGGCTCATGGATTTAAGAATGAGAGGATATCATGAGACAGCAATCTCCACCTACGGCCATACTACCTTGAAAGCGCCCGATCCCGTCAGATCTCGGAAGCTAAGCAGGGTGAGGCTTGATTAGTACTGGGTTGGGAGACTGCCTGGGAATACCAGGTGCTGTGGGTGTTTTTATTTTTTGCTTCCCTAATGAAAATATACATGGCATTCCTTGCAGCAAATGAAAATGTTTCATTTTTTACTACTTTTTTCCCGCAGTGGCAAAGAAATATATCGTTTTTTCCTCAGAAAGTTCAACACAATGCAACCTTCCAAAATAGAATTCTGACATCAAGAATTCCGTCTATAGTACATTTGAGTGCACCTGTCATTTTCTCAGTCTCTGTGTATGCATGGAGCAAGATATAGGCTCATGGATTTAAGAATGAGAGGATATCATGAGACAGCAATCTCCACCTACGGCCATACTACCTTGAAAGCGCCCGATCCCGTCAGATCTCGGAAGCTAAGCAGGGTGAGGCTTGATTAGTACTGGGTTGGGAGACTGCCTGGGAATACCAGGTGCTGTAGGGGTTTTTATTTTTCGCTTCCCTAATGAAAATATACATGGCATTCCTCGCAGCAAATGAAAATGTTTCATTTCTTGCTACTTTTTTCCCGCAGTGGCAAAGAAATATATCGTTTTTTCCTCTGAAAGTTCAACACAATGCAACCTTCCAAAATAGAATTCTGACATCAAGAATTCCGTCTATAGTACATTTGAGTGCACCTGTCATTTTCTCAGTCTCTGTGTATGCATGGAGCAAGATATAGGCTCATGGATTTAAGAATGAGAGGATATCATGAGACAGCAATCTCCACCTACGGCCATACTACCTTGACAGCGCCCGATCCCGTCAGATCTCGGAAGCTAAGCAGGGTGAGGCTTGATTAGTACTGGGTTGGGAGACTGCCTGGGAATACCAGGTGCTGTAGGGGTTTTTATTTTTCGCTTCCCTAATGAAAATATACATGGCATTCCTCGCAGCAAATGAAAATGTTTCATTTCTTGCTACTTTTTTCCCGCAGTGGCAAAGAAATATATCGTTTTTTCCTCTGAAAGTTCAACACAATGCAACCTTCCAAAATAGAATTCTGACATCAAGAATTCCGTCTATAGTATATTTGAGTGCACCTGTCATTTTCTCAGTCTCTGATTTAATTTCTCCATTTAAGGTAATTCTTCAAGAATGTATTTTTTTAACGGTCACAATAATACACTTATGCCTCCCATGTCATTTAGAAATATATCATACAGGCCTCAGAACACTCAACATGTTATATGGTGAGCTTGTGGCTCACAGAGTTGGGGTGTGCAGTGTTCAAGCTGATACTTGGAAGAGATAGTGAGTTCAAATCCAAACAGGAGGAGGTTGAATATAGGCACCTCTGAAATTTTTTACTACTTTTTTCCCGCAGTGGCAAAGAAATCTATCGTTTTTTCCTCTGAAAGTTCAACACAATGCAACCTTCCAAAATAGAATTCTGACATCAAGAATTCCGTCTATAGTACATTTGAGTGCACCTGTCATTTTCTCAGTCTCTGTGTATGCATGGAGCAAGATATAGGCTCATGGATTTAAGAATGAGAGGATATCATGAGACAGCAATCTCCACCTACGGCCATACTACCTTGACAGCGCCCGATCCCGTCAGATCTCGGAAGCTAAGCAGGGTGAGGCTTGATTAGTACTGGGTTGGGAGACTGCCTGGGAATACCAGGTGCTGTAGGGGTTTTTATTTTTCGCTTCCCTAATGAAAATATACATGGCATTCCTCGCAGCAAATGAAAATGTTTCATTTCTTGCTACTTTTTTCCCGCAGTGGCAAAGAAATCTATCGTTTTTTCCTCTGAAAGTTCAACACAATGCAACCTTCCAAAATAGAATTCTGACATCAAGAATTCCGTCTATAGTACATTTGAGTGCACCTGTCATTTTCTCAGTCTCTGTGTATGCATGGAGCAAGATATAGGCTCATGGATTTAAGAATGAGAGGATATCATGAGACAGCAATCTCCACCTACGGCCATACTACCTTGAAAGCGCCCGATCCCGTCAGATCTCGGAAGCTAAGCAGGGTGAGGCTTGATTAGTACTGGGTTGGGAGACTGCCTGGGAATACCAGGTGCTGTGGGTGTTTTTATTTTTTGCTTCCCTAATGAAAATATACATGGCATTCCTTGCAGCAAATGAAAATGTTTCATTTTTTACTACTTTTTTCCCGCAGTGGCAAAGAAATATATCGTTTTTTCCTCAGAAAGTTCAACACAATGCAACCTTCCAAAATAGAATTCTGACATCAAGAATTCCGTCTATAGTACATTTGAGTGCACCTGTCATTTTCTCAGTCTCTGTGTATGCATGGAGCAAGATATAGACTCATGGATTTAAGAATGAGAGGATATCATGAGACAGCAATCTCCACCTACGGCCATACTACCTTGAAAGCGCCCGATCCCGTCAGATCTCGGAAGCTAAGCAGGGTGAGGCTTGATTAGTACTTTGTTGGGAGACTGCCTGGGAATACCAGGTGCTGTAGGGGTTTTTATTTTTCGCTTCCCTAATGAAAATATACATGGCATTCCTCGCAGCAAATGAAAATGTTTCATTTCTTGCTACTTTTTTCCCGCAGTGGCAAAGAAATCTATCGTTTTTTCCTCTGAAAGTTCAACACAATGCAACCTTCCAAAATAGAATTCTGACATCAAGAATTCCGTCTATAGTACATTTGAGTGCACCTGTCATTTTCTCAGTCTCTGTGTATGCATGGAGCAAGATATAGGCTCATGGATTTAAGAATGAGAGGATATCATGAGACAGCAATCTCCACCTACGGCCATACTACCTTGACAGCGCCCGATCCCGTCAGATCTCGGAAGCTAAGCAGGGTGAGGCTTGATTAGTACTGGGTTGGGAGACTGCCTGGGAATACCAGGTGCTGTAGGGGTTTTTATTTTTCGCTTCCCTAATGAAAATATACATGGCATTCCTCGCAGCAAATGAAAATGTTTCATTTCTTGCTACTTTTTTCCCGCAGTGGCAAAGAAATATATCGTTTTTTCCTCTGAAAGTTCAACACAATGCAACCTTCCAAAATAGAATTCTGACATCAAGAATTCCGTCTATAGTATATTTGAGTGCACCTGTCATTTTCTCAGTCTCTGATTTAATTTCTCCATTTAAGGTAATTCTTCAAGAATGTATTTTTTTAACGGTCACAATAATACACTTATGCCTCCCATGTCATTTAGAAATATATCATACAGGCCTCAGAACACTCAACATGTTATATGGTGAGCTTGTGGCTCACAGAGTTGGGGTGTGCAGTGTTCAAGCTGATACTTGGAAGAGATAGTGAGTTCAAATCCAAACAGGAGGAGGTTGAATATAGGCACCTCTGAAATTTTTTACTACTTTTTTCCCGCAGTGGCAAAGAAATCTATCGTTTTTTCCTCTGAAAGTTCAACACAATGCAACCTTCCAAAATAGAATTCTGACATCAAGAATTCCGTCTATAGTACATTTGAGTGCACCTGTCATTTTCTCAGTCTCTGTGTATGCATGGAGCAAGATATAGGCTCATGGATTTAAGAATGAGAGGATATCATGAGACAGCAATCTCCACCTACGGCCATACTACCTTGACAGCGCCCGATCCCGTCAGATCTCGGAAGCTAAGCAGGGTGAGGCTTGATTAGTACTGGGTTGGGAGACTGCCTGGGAATACCAGGTGCTGTAGGGGTTTTTATTTTTCGCTTCCCTAATGAAAATATACATGGCATTCCTCGCAGCAAATGAAAATGTTTCATTTCTTGCTACTTTTTTCCCGCAGTGGCAAAGAAATATATCGTTTTTTCCTCTGAAAGTTCAACACAATGCAACCTTCCAAAATAGAATTCTGACATCAAGAATTCCGTCTATAGTACATTTGAGTGCACCTGTCATTTTCTCAGTCTCTGTGTATGCATGGAGCAAGATACTGCACCGACACACTTTATTCGAGCAAATACCCAGTATGTACCTGGCAGATACCTGGAATGCGCCGCTCCTCACCTCTGACAAGCCCCGTTGCGTTTGCCTTCCCAGCCTGGGTTCATGCCTGGCTGACGGGCGGCTGATCTGTTAAATGATAATGATTAGGATTTAATAGGCTGCAATGCTTCGCGTGTCTACCAGATGGCATAAATTCATGAATTGTAATGCAGTATATATATATATACTGTGCAGTATTGCAGCCAGCGGGAATAAAATGCTTCAATCCCTGCCTGGAAAATACCTCAATGCACTCGGGCAGAAAACAGTCACAAACCTCAATACACCCGGGTATACCCGAATTCGTGGGACTAGCCGAGCTCGAATAAAGTGTGTCGCCAGTGTATAGGCTCATGGATTTAAGAATGAGAGGATATCATGAGACAGCAATCTCCACCTACGGCCATACTACCTTGAAAGCGCCCGATCCCGTCAGATCTCGGAAGCTAAGCAGGGTGAGGCTTGATTAGTACTGGGTTGGGAGACTGCCTGGGAATACCAGGTGCTGTGGGTGTTTTTATTTTTTGCTTCCCTAATGAAAATATACATGGCATTCCTTGCAGCAAATGAAAATGTTTCATTTTTTACTACTTTTTTCCCGCAGTGGCAAAGAAATATATCGTTTTTTCCTCAGAAAGTTCAACACAATGCAACCTTCCAAAATAGAATTCTGACATCAAGAATTCCGTCTATAGTACATTTGAGTGCACCTGTCATTTTCTCAGTCTCTGTGTATGCATGGAGCAAGATATAGGCTCATGGATTTAAGAATGAGAGGATATCATGAGACAGCAATCTCCACCTACGGCCATACTACCTTGACAGCGCCCGATCCCGTCAGATCTCGGAAGCTAAGCAGGGTGAGGCTTGATTAGTACTGGGTTGGGAGACTGCCTGGGAATACCAGGTGCTGTAGGGGTTTTTATTTTTCGCTTCCCTAATGAAAATATACATGGCATTCCTCGCAGCAAATGAAAATGTTTCATTTCTTGCTACTTTTTTCCCGCAGTGGCAAAGAAATCTATCGTTTTTTCCTCTGAAAGTTCAACACAATGCAACCTTCCAAAATAGAATTCTGACATCAAGAATTCCGTCTATAGTACATTTGAGTGCACCTGTCATTTTCTCAGTCTCTGTGTATGCATGGAGCAAGATATAGGCTCATGGATTTAAGAATGAGAGGATATCATGAGACAGCAATCTCCACCTACGGCCATACTACCTTGACAGCGCCCGATCCCGTCAGATCTCGGAAGCTAAGCAGGGTGAGGCTTGATTAGTACTGGGTTGGGAGACTGCCTGGGAATACCAGGTGCTGTAGGGGTTTTTATTTTTCGCTTCCCTAATGAAAATATACATGGCATTCCTCGCAGCAAATGAAAATGTTTCATTTCTTGCTACTTTTTTCCCGCAGTGGCAAAGAAATATATCGTTTTTTCCTCTGAAAGTTCAACACAATGCAACCTTCCAAAATAGAATTCTGACATCAAGAATTCCGTCTATAGTACATTTGAGTGCACCTGTCATTTTCTCAGTCTCTGTGTATGCATGGAGCAAGATACTGCACCGACACACTTTATTCGAGCAAATACCCAGTATGTACCTGGCAGATACCTGGAATGCGCCGCTCCTCACCTCTGACAAGCCCCGTTGCGTTTGCCTTCCCAGCCTGGGTTCATGCCTGGCTGACGGGCGGCTGATCTGTTAAATGATAATGATTAGGATTTAATAGGCTGCAATGCTTCGCGTGTCTACCAGATGGCATAAATTCATGAATTGTAATGCAGTATATATATATATACTGTGCAGTATTGCAGCCAGCGGGAATAAAATGCTTCAATCCCTGCCTGGAAAATACCTCAATGCACTCGGGCAGAAAACAGTCACAAACCTCAATACACCCGGGTATACCCGAATTCGTGGGACTAGCCGAGCTCGAATAAAGTGTGTCGCCAGTGTATAGGCTCATGGATTTAAGAATGAGAGGATATCATGAGACAGCAATCTCCACCTACGGCCATACTACCTTGAAAGCGCCCGATCCCGTCAGATCTCGGAAGCTAAGCAGGGTGAGGCTTGATTAGTACTGGGTTGGGAGACTGCCTGGGAATACCAGGTGCTGTGGGTGTTTTTATTTTTTGCTTCCCTAATGAAAATATACATGGCATTCCTTGCAGCAAATGAAAATGTTTCATTTTTTACTACTTTTTTCCCGCAGTGGCAAAGAAATATATCGTTTTTTCCTCAGAAAGTTCAACACAATGCAACCTTCCAAAATAGAATTCTGACATCAAGAATTCCGTCTATAGTACATTTGAGTGCACCTGTCATTTTCTCAGTCTCTGTGTATGCATGGAGCAAGATATAGGCTCATGGATTTAAGAATGAGAGGATATCATGAGACAGCAATCTCCACCTACGGCCATACTACCTTGACAGCGCCCGATCCCGTCAGATCTCGGAAGCTAAGCAGGGTGAGGCTTGATTAGTACTGGGTTGGGAGACTGCCTGGGAATACCAGGTGCTGTAGGGGTTTTTATTTTTCGCTTCCCTAATGAAAATATACATGGCATTCCTCGCAGCAAATGAAAATGTTTCATTTCTTGCTACTTTTTTCCCGCAGTGGCAAAGAAATCTATCGTTTTTTCCTCTGAAAGTTCAACACAATGCAACCTTCCAAAATAGAATTCTGACATCAAGAATTCCGTCTATAGTACATTTGAGTGCACCTGTCATTTTCTCAGTCTCTGTGTATGCATGGAGCAAGATATAGGCTCATGGATTTAAGAATGAGAGGATATCATGAGACAGCAATCTCCACCTACGGCCATACTACCTTGACAGCGCCCGATCCCGTCAGATCTCGGAAGCTAAGCAGGGTGAGGCTTGATTAGTACTGGGTTGGGAGACTGCCTGGGAATACCAGGTGCTGTAGGGGTTTTTATTTTTCGCTTCCCTAATGAAAATATACATGGCATTCCTCGCAGCAAATGAAAATGTTTCATTTCTTGCTACTTTTTTCCCGCAGTGGCAAAGAAATATATCGTTTTTTCCTCTGAAAGTTCAACACAATGCAACCTTCCAAAATAGAATTCTGACATCAAGAATTCCGTCTATAGTACATTTGAGTGCACCTGTCATTTTCTCAGTCTCTGTGTATGCATGGAGCAAGATACTGCACCGACACACTTTATTCGAGCAAATACCCAGTATGTACCTGGCAGATACCTGGAATGCGCCGCTCCTCACCTCTGACAAGCCCCGTTGCGTTTGCCTTCCCAGCCTGGGTTCATGCCTGGCTGACGGGCGGCTGATCTGTTAAATGATAATGATTAGGATTTAATAGGCTGCAATGCTTCGCGTGTCTACCAGATGGCATAAATTCATGAATTGTAATGCAGTATATATATATATACTGTGCAGTATTGCAGCCAGCGGGAATAAAATGCTTCAATCCCTGCCTGGAAAATACCTCAATGCACTCGGGCAGAAAACAGTCACAAACCTCAATACACCCGGGTATACCCGAATTCGTGGGACTAGCCGAGCTCGAATAAAGTGTGTCGCCAGTGTATAGGCTCATGGATTTAAGAATGAGAGGATATCATGAGACAGCAATCTCCACCTACGGCCATACTACCTTGAAAGCGCCCGATCCCGTCAGATCTCGGAAGCTAAGCAGGGTGAGGCTTGATTAGTACTGGGTTGGGAGACTGCCTGGGAATACCAGGTGCTGTGGGTGTTTTTATTTTTTGCTTCCCTAATGAAAATATACATGGCATTCCTTGCAGCAAATGAAAATGTTTCATTTTTTACTACTTTTTTCCCGCAGTGGCAAAGAAATATATCGTTTTTTCCTCAGAAAGTTCAACACAATGCAACCTTCCAAAATAGAATTCTGACATCAAGAATTCCGTCTATAGTACATTTGAGTGCACCTGTCATTTTCTCAGTCTCTGTGTATGCATGGAGCAAGATATAGGCTCATGGATTTAAGAATGAGAGGATATCATGAGACAGCAATCTCCACCTACGGCCATACTACCTTGACAGCGCCCGATCCCGTCAGATCTCGGAAGCTAAGCAGGGTGAGGCTTGATTAGTACTGGGTTGGGAGACTGCCTGGGAATACCAGGTGCTGTAGGGGTTTTTATTTTTCGCTTCCCTAATGAAAATATACATGGCATTCCTCGCAGCAAATGAAAATGTTTCATTTCTTGCTACTTTTTTCCCGCAGTGGCAAAGAAATCTATCGTTTTTTCCTCTGAAAGTTCAACACAATGCAACCTTCCAAAATAGAATTCTGACATCAAGAATTCCGTCTATAGTACATTTGAGTGCACCTGTCATTTTCTCAGTCTCTGTGTATGCATGGAGCAAGATATAGGCTCATGGATTTAAGAATGAGAGGATATCATGAGACAGCAATCTCCACCTACGGCCATACTACCTTGAAAGCGCCCGATCCCGTCAGATCTCAGAAGCTAAGCAGGGTGAGGCTTGATTAGTACTGGGTTGGGAGACTGCCTGGGAATACCAGGTGCTGTGAGTGTTTTTATTTTTTGCTTCACTAATGAAAATATACATGGCATTCCTTGCAGCAAATGAAAATGTTTCATTTTTTACTACTTTTTTCCCGCAGTGGCAAAGAAATCTATCGTTTTTTCCTCTGAAAGTTCAACACAATGCAACCTTCCAAAATAGAATTCTGACATCAAGAATTCCGTCTATAGTACATTTGAGTGCACCTGTCATTTTCTCAGTCTCTGTGTATGCATGGAGCAAGATATAGGCTCATGGATTTAAGAATGAGAGGATATCATGAGACAGCAATCTCCACCTACGGCCATACTACCTTGACAGCGCCCGATCCCGTCAGATCTCGGAAGCTAAGCAGGGTGAGGCTTGATTAGTACTGGGTTGGGAGACTGCCTGGGAATACCAGGTGCTGTAGGGGTTTTTATTTTTCGCTTCCCTAATGAAAATATACATGGCATTCCTCGCAGCAAATGAAAATGTTTCATTTCTTGCTACTTTTTTCCCGCAGTGGCAAAGAAATATATCGTTTTTTCCTCTGAAAGTTCAACACAATGCAACCTTCCAAAATAGAATTCTGACATCAAGAATTCCGTCTATAGTACATTTGAGTGCACCTGTCATTTTCTCAGTCTCTGTGTATGCATGGAGCAAGATACTGCACCGACACACTTTATTCGAGCAAATACCCAGTATGTACCTGGCAGATACCTGGAATGCGCCGCTCCTCACCTCTGACAAGCCCCGTTGCGTTTGCCTTCCCAGCCTGGGTTCATGCCTGGCTGACGGGCGGCTGATCTGTTAAATGATAATGATTAGGATTTAATAGGCTGCAATGCTTCGCGTGTCTACCAGATGGCATAAATTCATGAATTGTAATGCAGTATATATATATATACTGTGCAGTATTGCAGCCAGCGGGAATAAAATGCTTCAATCCCTGCCTGGAAAATACCTCAATGCACTCGGGCAGAAAACAGTCACAAACCTCAATACACCCGGGTATACCCGAATTCGTGGGACTAGCCGAGCTCGAATAAAGTGTGTCGCCAGTGTATAGGCTCATGGATTTAAGAATGAGAGGATATCATGAGACAGCAATCTCCACCTACGGCCATACTACCTTGAAAGCGCCCGATCCCGTCAGATCTCGGAAGCTAAGCAGGGTGAGGCTTGATTAGTACTGGGTTGGGAGACTGCCTGGGAATACCAGGTGCTGTGGGTGTTTTTATTTTTTGCTTCCCTAATGAAAATATACATGGCATTCCTTGCAGCAAATGAAAATGTTTCATTTTTTACTACTTTTTTCCCGCAGTGGCAAAGAAATATATCGTTTTTTCCTCAGAAAGTTCAACACAATGCAACCTTCCAAAATAGAATTCTGACATCAAGAATTCCGTCTATAGTACATTTGAGTGCACCTGTCATTTTCTCAGTCTCTGTGTATGCATGGAGCAAGATATAGGCTCATGGATTTAAGAATGAGAGGATATCATGAGACAGCAATCTCCACCTACGGCCATACTACCTTGACAGCGCCCGATCCCGTCAGATCTCGGAAGCTAAGCAGGGTGAGGCTTGATTAGTACTGGGTTGGGAGACTGCCTGGGAATACCAGGTGCTGTAGGGGTTTTTATTTTTCGCTTCCCTAATGAAAATATACATGGCATTCCTCGCAGCAAATGAAAATGTTTCATTTCTTGCTACTTTTTTCCCGCAGTGGCAAAGAAATATATCGTTTTTTCCTCTGAAAGTTCAACACAATGCAACCTTCCAAAATAGAATTCTGACATCAAGAATTCCGTCTATAGTACATTTGAGTGCACCTGTCATTTTCTCAGTCTCTGTGTATGCATGGAGCAAGATACTGCACCGACACACTTTATTCGAGCAAATACCCAGTATGTACCTGGCAGATACCTGGAATGCGCCGCTCCTCACCTCTGACAAGCCCCGTTGCGTTTGCCTTCCCAGCCTGGGTTCATGCCTGGCTGACGGGCGGCTGATCTGTTAAATGATAATGATTAGGATTTAATAGGCTGCAATGCTTCGCGTGTCTACCAGATGGCATAAATTCATGAATTGTAATGCAGTATATATATATATACTGTGCAGTATTGCAGCCAGCGGGAATAAAATGCTTCAATCCCTGCCTGGAAAATACCTCAATGCACTCGGGCAGAAAACAGTCACAAACCTCAATACACCCGGGTATACCCGAATTCGTGGGACTAGCCGAGCTCGAATAAAGTGTGTCGCCAGTGTATAGGCTCATGGATTTAAGAATGAGAGGATATCATGAGACAGCAATCTCCACCTACGGCCATACTACCTTGAAAGCGCCCGATCCCGTCAGATCTCGGAAGCTAAGCAGGGTGAGGCTTGATTAGTACTGGGTTGGGAGACTGCCTGGGAATACCAGGTGCTGTGGGTGTTTTTATTTTTTGCTTCCCTAATGAAAATATACATGGCATTCCTTGCAGCAAATGAAAATGTTTCATTTTTTACTACTTTTTTCCCGCAGTGGCAAAGAAATATATCGTTTTTTCCTCAGAAAGTTCAACACAATGCAACCTTCCAAAATAGAATTCTGACATCAAGAATTCCGTCTATAGTACATTTGAGTGCACCTGTCATTTTCTCAGTCTCTGTGTATGCATGGAGCAAGATATAGGCTCATGGATTTAAGAATGAGAGGATATCATGAGACAGCAATCTCCACCTACGGCCATACTACCTTGACAGCGCCCGATCCCGTCAGATCTCGGAAGCTAAGCAGGGTGAGGCTTGATTAGTACTGGGTTGGGAGACTGCCTGGGAATACCAGGTGCTGTAGGGGTTTTTATTTTTCGCTTCCCTAATGAAAATATACATGGCATTCCTCGCAGCAAATGAAAATGTTTCATTTCTTGCTACTTTTTTCCCGCAGTGGCAAAGAAATCTATCGTTTTTTCCTCTGAAAGTTCAACACAATGCAACCTTCCAAAATAGAATTCTGACATCAAGAATTCCGTCTATAGTACATTTGAGTGCACCTGTCATTTTCTCAGTCTCTGTGTATGCATGGAGCAAGATATAGGCTCATGGATTTAAGAATGAGAGGATATCATGAGACAGCAATCTCCACCTACGGCCATACTACCTTGAAAGCGCCCGATCCCGTCAGATCTCGGAAGCTAAGCAGGGTGAGGCTTGATTAGTACTGGGTTGGGAGACTGCCTGGGAATACCAGGTGCTGTGGGTGTTTTTATTTTTTGCTTCCCTAATGAAAATATACATGGCATTCCTTGCAGCAAATGAAAATGTTTCATTTTTTACTACTTTTTTCCCGCAGTGGCAAAGAAATATATCGTTTTTTCCTCAGAAAGTTCAACACAATGCAACCTTCCAAAATAGAATTCTGACATCAAGAATTCCGTCTATAGTACATTTGAGTGCACCTGTCATTTTCTCAGTCTCTGTGTATGCATGGAGCAAGATATAGGCTCATGGATTTAAGAATGAGAGGATATCATGAGACAGCAATCTCCACCTACGGCCATACTACCTTGAAAGCGCCCGATCCCGTCAGATCTCGGAAGCTAAGCAGGGTGAGGCTTGATTAGTACTGGGTTGGGAGACTGCCTGGGAATACCAGGTGCTGTAGGGGTTTTTATTTTTCGCTTCCCTAATGAAAATATACATGGCATTCCTCGCAGCAAATGAAAATGTTTCATTTCTTGCTACTTTTTTCCCGCAGTGGCAAAGAAATATATCGTTTTTTCCTCTGAAAGTTCAACACAATGCAACCTTCCAAAATAGAATTCTGACATCAAGAATTCCGTCTATAGTACATTTGAGTGCACCTGTCATTTTCTCAGTCTCTGTGTATGCATGGAGCAAGATACTGTATAGGCTCATGGATTTAAGAATGAGAGGATATCATGAGACAGCAATCTCCACCTACGGCCATACTACCTTGAAAGCGCCCGATCCCGTCAGATCTCGGAAGCTAAGCAGGGTGAGGCTTGATTAGTACTGGGTTGGGAGACTGCCTGGGAATACCAGGTGCTGTGGGTGTTTTTATTTTTTGCTTCCCTAATGAAAATATACATGGCATTCCTTGCAGCAAATGAAAATGTTTCATTTTTTACTACTTTTTTCCCGCAGTGGCAAAGAAATATATCGTTTTTTCCTCAGAAAGTTCAACACAATGCAACCTTCCAAAATAGAATTCTGACATCAAGAATTCCGTCTATAGTACATTTGAGTGCACCTGTCATTTTCTCAGTCTCTGTGTATGCATGGAGCAAGATATAGGCTCATGGATTTAAGAATGAGAGGATATCATGAGACAGCAATCTCCACCTACGGCCATACTACCTTGAAAGCGCCCGATCCCGTCAGATCTCGGAAGCTAAGCAGGGTGAGGCTTGATTAGTACTGGGTTGGGAGACTGCCTGGGAATACCAGGTGCTGTAGGGGTTTTTATTTTTCGCTTCCCTAATGAAAATATACATGGCATTCCTCGCAGCAAATGAAAATGTTTCATTTCTTGCTACTTTTTTCCCGCAGTGGCAAAGAAATCTATCGTTTTTTCCTCTGAAAGTTCAACACAATGCAACCTTCCAAAATAGAATTCTGACATCAAGAATTCCGTCTATAGTACATTTGAGTGCACCTGTCATTTTCTCAGTCTCTGTGTATGCATGGAGCAAGATATAGGCTCATGGATTTAAGAATGAGAGGATATCATGAGACAGCAATCTCCACCTACGGCCATACTACCTTGACAGCGCCCGATCCCGTCAGATTTCGGAAGCTAAGCAGGGTGAGGCTTGATTAGTACTGGGTTGGGAGACTGCCTGGGAATACCAGGTGCTGTAGGGGTTTTTATTTTTTGCTTCCCTAATGAAAATATACATGGCATTCCTTGCAGCAAATGAAAATGTTTCATTTTTTACTACTTTTTTCCCGCAGTGGCAAAGAAATCTATCGTTTTTTCCTCTGAAAGTTCAACACAATGCAACCTTCCAAAATAGAATTCTGACATCAAGAATTCCGTCTATAGTACATTTGAGTGCACCTGTCATTTTCTCAGTCTCTGTGTATGCATGGAGCAAGATATAGGCTCATGGATTTAAGAATGAGAGGATATCATGAGACAGCAATCTCCACCTACGGCCATACTACCTTGACAGCGCCCGATCCCGTCAGATCTCGGAAGCTAAGCAGGGTGAGGCTTGATTAGTACTGGGTTGGGAGACTGCCTGGGAATACCAGGTGCTGTAGGGGTTTTTATTTTTCGCTTCCCTAATGAAAATATACATGGCATTCTTCGCAGCAAATGAAAATGTTTCATCTCTTGCTACTTTTTTCCCGCAGTGGCAAAGAAATATATCGTTTTTTCCTCTGAAAGTTCAACACAATGCAACCTTCCAAAATAGAATTCTGACATCAAGATTTCCGTCTATAGTACATTTGAGTGCACCTGTCATTTTCTCAGTCTCTGTGTATGCATGGAGCAAGATATAGGCTCATGGATTTAAGAATGAGAGGATATCATGAGACAGCAATCTCCACCTACGGCCATACTACCTTGAAAGCGCCCGATCCCGTCAGATCTCGGAAGCTAAGCAGGGTGAGGCTTGATTAGTACTGGGTTGGGAGACTGCCTGGGAATACCAGGTGCTGTGGGTGTTTTTATTTTTTGCTTCCCTAATGAAAATATACATGGCATTCCTTGCAGCAAATGAAAATGTTTCATTTTTTACTACTTTTTTCCCGCAGTGGCAAAGAAATATATCGTTTTTTCCTCAGAAAGTTCAACACAATGCAACCTTCCAAAATAGAATTCTGACATCAAGAATTCCGTCTATAGTACATTTGAGTGCACCTGTCATTTTCTCAGTCTCTGTGTATGCATGGAGCAAGATATAGGCTCATGGATTTAAGAATGAGAGGATATCATGAGACAGCAATCTCCACCTACGGCCATACTACCTTGAAAGCGCCCGATCCCGTCAGATCTCGGAAGCTAAGCAGGGTGAGGCTTGATTAGTACTGGGTTGGGAGACTGCCTGGGAATACCAGGTGCTGTAGGGGTTTTTATTTTTCGCTTCCCTAATGAAAATATACATGGCATTCCTCGCAGCAAATGAAAATGTTTCATTTCTTGCTACTTTTTTCCCGCAGTGGCAAAGAAATCTATCGTTTTTTCCTCTGAAAGTTCAACACAATGCAACCTTCCAAAATAGAATTCTGACATCAAGAATTCCGTCTATAGTACATTTGAGTGCACCTGTCATTTTCTCAGTCTCTGTGTATGCATGGAGCAAGATATAGGCTCATGGATTTAAGAATGAGAGGATATCATGAGACAGCAATCTCCACCTACGGCCATACTACCTTGACAGCGCCCGATCCCGTCAGATCTCGGAAGCTAAGCAGGGTGAGGCTTGATTAGTACTGGGTTGGGAGACTGCCTGGGAATACCAGGTGCTGTAGGGGTTTTTATTTTTCGCTTCCCTAATGAAAATATACATGGCATTCTTCGCAGCAAATGAAAATGTTTCATCTCTTGCTACTTTTTTCCCGCAGTGGCAAAGAAATATATCGTTTTTTCCTCTGAAAGTTCAACACAATGCAACCTTCCAAAATAGAATTCTGACATCAAGATTTCCGTCTATAGTACATTTGAGTGCACCTGTCATTTTCTCAGTCTCTGTGTATGCATGGAGCAAGATATAGGCTCATGGATTTAAGAATGAGAGGATATCATGAGACAGCAATCTCCACCTACGGCCATACTACCTTGAAAGCGCCCGATCCCGTCAGATCTCGGAAGCTAAGCAGGGTGAGGCTTGATTAGTACTGGGTTGGGAGACTGCCTGGGAATACCAGGTGCTGTGGGTGTTTTTATTTTTTGCTTCCCTAATGAAAATATACATGGCATTCCTTGCAGCAAATGAAAATGTTTCATTTTTTACTACTTTTTTCCCGCAGTGGCAAAGAAATATATCGTTTTTTCCTCAGAAAGTTCAAAACAATGCAACCTTCCAAAATAGAATTCTGACATCAAGAATTCCGTCTATAGTACATTTGAGTGCACCTGTCATTTTCTCAGTCTCTGTGTATGCATGGAGCAAGATATAGGCTCATGGATTTAAGAATGAGAGGATATCATGAGACAGCAATCTCCACCTACGGCCATACTACCTTGAAAGCGCCCGATCCCGTCAGATCTCGGAAGCTAAGCAGGGTGAGGCTTGATTAGTACTGGGTTGGGAGACTGCCTGGGAATACCAGGTGCTGTAGGGGTTTTTATTTTTCGCTTCCCTAATGAAAATATACATGGCATTCCTCGCAGCAAATGAAAATGTTTCATTTCTTGCTACTTTTTTCCCGCAGTGGCAAAGAAATCTATCGTTTTTTCCTCTGAAAGTTCAACACAATGCAACCTTCCAAAATAGAATTCTGACATCAAGAATTCCGTCTATAGTACATTTGAGTGCACCTGTCATTTTCTCAGTCTCTGTGTATGCATGGAGCAAGATATAGACTCATGGATTTAAGAATGAGAGGATATCATGAGACAGCAATCTCCACCTACGGCCATACTACCTTGACAGTGCCCGATCCCGTCAGATCTCGGAAGCTAAGCAGGGTGAGGCTTGATTAGTACTGGGTTGGGAGACTGCCTGGGAATACCAGGTGCTGTAGGGGTTTTTATTTTTTGCTTCCCTAATGAAAATATACATGGCATTCCTTGCAGCAAATGAAAATGTTTCATTTTTTACTACTTTTTTCCCGCAGTGGCAAAGAAATATATCGTTTTTTCCTCAGAAAGTTCAACACAATGCAACCTTCCAAAATAGAATTCTGACATCAAGAATTCCGTCTATAGTACATTTGAGTGCACCTGTCATTTTCTCAGTCTCTGTGTATGCATGGAGCAAGATATAGGCTCATGGATTTAAGAATGAGAGGATATCATGAGACAGCAATCTCCACCTACGGCCATACTACCTTGAAAGCGCCCGATCCCGTCAGATCTCGGAAGCTAAGCAGGGTGAGGCTTGATTAGTACTGGGTTGGGAGACTGCCTGGGAATACCAGGTGCTGTAGGGGTTTTTATTTTTCGCTTCCCTAATGAAAATATACATGGCATTCCTCGCAGCAAATGAAAATGTTTCATTTCTTGCTACTTTTTTCCCGGAGTGGCAAAGAAATATATTGTTTTTTCCTCTGAAAGTTCAACACAATGCAACCTTCCAAAATAGAATTCTGACATCAAGAATTCCGTCTATAGTATATTTGAGTGCACCTGTCATTTTCTCAGTCTCTGATTTAATTTCTCCATTTAAGGTAATTCTTCAAGAATGTATTTTTTTAACGGTCACAATAATACACTTATGCCTCCCATGTCATTTAGAAATATATCATACAGGCCTCAGAACACTCAGCATGTTATATGGTGAGCTTGTGGCTCACAGAGTTGGGGTGTGCAGTGTTCAAGCTGATACTTGGAAGAGATAGTGAGTTCAAATCCAAACAGGAGGAGGTTGAATATAGGCACCTCTGAAATTTTTTACTACTTTTTTCCCGCAGTGGCAAAGAAATCTATCGTTTTTTCCTCTGAAAGTTCAACACAATGCAACCTTCCAAAATAGAATTCTGACATCAAGAATTCCGTCTATAGTACATTTGAGTGCACCTGTCATTTTCTCAGTCTCTGTGTATGCATGGAGCAAGATATAGGCTCATGGATTTAAGAATGAGAGGATATCATGAGACAGCAATCTCCACCTACGGCCATACTACCTTGACAGCGCCCGATCCCGTCAGATCTCGGAAGCTAAGCAGGGTGAGGCTTGATTAGTACTGGGTTGGGAGACTGCCTGGGAATACCAGGTGCTGTAGGGGTTTTTATTTTTTGCTTCCCTAATGAAAATATACATGGCATTCCTTGCAGCAAATGAAATTGTTTCATTTTTTACTACTTTTTTCCCGCAGTGGCAAAGAAATCTATCGTTTTTTCCTCTGAAAGTTCAACACAATGCAACCTTCCAAAATAGAATTCTGACATCAAGAATTCCGTCTATAGTACATTTGAGTGCACCTGTCATTTTCTCAGTCTCTGTGTATGCATGGAGCAAGATATAGGCTCATGGATTTAAGAATGAGAGGATATCATGAGACAGCAATCTCCACCTACGGCCATACTACCTTGACAGCGCCCGATCCCGTCAGATCTCGGAAGCTAAGCAGGGTGAGGCTTGATTAGTACTGGGTTGGGAGACTGCCTGTGAATACCAGGTGCTGAAGGGGTTTTTATTTTTCGCTTCCCTAATGAAAATATACATGGCATTCTTCGCAGCAAATGAAAATGTTTCATTTCTTGCTACTTTTTTCCCGCAGTGGCAAAGAAATATATCGTTTTTTCCTCTGAAAGTTCAACACAATGCAACCTTCCAAAATAGAATTCTGACATCAAGAATTCCGTCTATAGTACATTTGAGTGCACCTGTCATTTTCTCAGTCTCTGTGTATGCATGGAGCAAGATATAGGCTCATGGATTTAAGAATGAGAGGATATCATGAGACAGCAATCTCCACCTACGGCCATACTACCTTAAAAGCGCCCGATCCCGTCAGATCTCGGAAGCTAAGCAGGGTGAGGCTTGATTAGTACTGGGTTGGGAGACTGCCTGGGAATACCAGGTGCTGTGGGTGTTTTTATTTTTTGCTTCCCTAATGAAAATATACATGGCATTCCTTGCAGCAAATGAAAATGTTTCATTTTTTACTACTTTTTTCCCGCAGTGGCAAAGAAATTTATCGTTTTTTCCTCTGAAAGTTCAACACAATGCAACCTTCCAAAATAGAATTCTGACATCAAGAATTCCGTCTATAGTACATTTGAGTGCACCTGTCATTTTCTCAGTCTCTGTGTATGCATGGAGCAAGATATAGGCTCATGGATTTAAGAATGAGAGGATATCATGAGACAGCAATCTCCACCTACGGCCATACTACCTTGACAGCGCCCGATCCCGTCAGATCTCGGAAGCTAAGCAGGGTGAGGCTTGATTAGTACTGGGTTGGGAGACTGCCTGGGAATACCAGGTGCTGTAGGGGTTTTTATTTTTCGCTTCCCTAATGAAAATATACATGGCATTCCTCGCAGCAAATGAAAATGTTTCATTTCTTGCTACTTTTTTCCCGCAGTGGCAAAGAAATATATCGTTTTTTCCTCTGAAAGTTCAACACAATGCAACCTTCCAAAATAGAATTCTGACATCAAGAATTCCGTCTATAGTACATTTGAGTGCACCTGTCATTTTCTCAGTCTCTGTGTATGCATGGAGCAAGATATAGGCTCATGGATTTAAGAATGAGAGGATATCATGAGACAGCAATCTCCACCTACGGCCATACTACCTTGAAAGCGCCCGATCCCGTCAGATCTCGGAAGCTAAGCAGGGTGAGGCTTGATTAGTACTGGGTTGGGAGACTGCCTGGGAATACCAGGTGCTGTGAGTGTTTTTATTTTTTGCTTCACTAATGAAAATATACATGGCATTCCTTGCAGCAAATGAAAATGTTTCATTTTTTACTACTTTTTTCCCGCAGTGGCAAAGAAATCTATCGTTTTTTCCTCTGAAAGTTCAACACAATGCAACCTTCCAAAATAGAATTCTGACATCAAGAATTCCGTCTATAGTACATTTGAGTGCACCTGTCATTTTCTCAGTCTCTGTGTATGCATGGAGCAAGATATAGGCTCATGGATTTAAGAATGAGAGGATATCATGAGACAGCAATCTCCACCTACGGCCATACTACCTTGACAGCGCCCGATCCCGTCAGATCTCGGAAGCTAAGCAGGGTGAGGCTTGATTAGTACTGGGTTGGGAGACTGCCTGGGAATACCAGGTGCTGTAGGGGTTTTTATTTTTCGCTTCCCTAATGAAAATATACATGGCATTCCTCGCAGCAAATGAAAATGTTTCATTTCTTGCTACTTTTTTCCCGCAGTGGCAAAGAAATCTATCGTTTTTTCCTCTGAAAGTTCAACACAATGCAACCTTCCAAAATAGAATTCTGACATCAAGAATTCCGTCTATAGTACATTTGAGTGCACCTGTCATTTTCTCAGTCTCTGTGTATGCATGGAGCAAGATATAGGCTCATGGATTTAAGAATGAGAGGATATCATGAGACAGCAATCTCCACCTACGGCCATACTACCTTGACAGCGCCCGACACCGTCAGATCTCGGAAGCTAAGCAGGGTGAGGCTTGATTAGTACTGGGTTGGGAGACTGCCTGGGAATACCAGGTGCTGTAGGGGTTTTTATTTTTCGCTTCCCTAATGAAAATATACATGGCATTCCTCGCAGCAAATGAAAATGTTTCATTTCTTGCTACTTTTTTCCCGCAGTGGCAAAGAAATCTATCGTTTTTTCCTCTGAAAGTTCAACACAATGCAACCTTCCAAAATAGAATTCTGACATCAAGAATTCCGTCTATAGTACATTTGAGTGCACCTGTCATTTTCTCAGTCTCTGTGTATGCATGGAGCAAGATATAGGCTCATGGATTTAAGAATGAGAGGATATCATGAGACAGCAATCTCCACCTACGGCCATACTACCTTGACAGCGCCCGATCCCGTCAGATCTCGGAAGCTAAGCAGGGTGAGGCTTGATTAGTACTGGGTTGGGAGACTGCCTGGGAATACCAGGTGCTGTAGGGGTTTTTATTTTTTGCTTCCCTAATGAAAATATACATGGCATTCCTTGCAGCAAATGAAAATGTTTCATTTTTTACTACTTTTTTCCCGCAGTGGCAAAGAAATCTATCGTTTTTTCCTCTGAAAGTTCAACACAATGCAACCTTCCAAAATAGAATTCTGACATCAAGAATTCCGTCTATAGTACATTTGAGTGCACCTGTCATTTTCTCAGTCTCTGTGTATGCATGGAGCAAGATATAGGCTCATGGATTTAAGAATGAGAGGATATCATGAGACAGCAATCTCCACCTACGGCCATACTACCTTGAAAGCGCCCGATCCCGTCAGATCTCGGAAGCTAAGCAGGGTGAGGCTTGATTAGTACTGGGTTGGGAGACTGCCTGGGAATACCAGGTGCTGTGGGTGTTTTTATTTTTTGCTTCCCTAATGAAAATATACATGGCATTCCTTGCAGCAAATGAAAATGTTTCATTTTTTACTACTTTTTTCCCGCAGTGGCAAAGAAATCTATCGTTTTTTCCTCTGAAAGTTCAACACAATGCAACCTTCCAAAATAGAATTCTGACATCAAGAATTCCGTCTATAGTACATTTGAGTGCACCTGTCATTTTCTCAGTCTCTGTGTATGCATGGAGCAAGATATAGGCTCATGGATTTAAGAATGAGAGGATATCATGAGACAGCAATCTCCACCTACGGCCATACTACCTTGACAGCGCCCGATCCCGTCAGATCTCGGAAGCTAAGCAGGGTGAGGCTTGATTAGTACTGGGTTGGGAGACTGCCTGGGAATACCAGGTGCTGTAGGGGTTTTTATTTTTCGCTTCCCTAATGAAAATATACATGGCATTCCTCGCAGCAAATGAAAATGTTTCATTTCTTGCTACTTTTTTCCCGCAGTGGCAAAGAAATATATCGTTTTTTCCTCTGAAAGTTCAACACAATGCAACCTTCCAAAATAGAATTCTGACATCAAGAATTCCGTCTATAGTACATTTGAGTGCACCTGTCATTTTCTCAGTCTCTGTGTATGCATGGAGCAAGATATAGGCTCATGGATTTAAGAATGAGAGGATATCATGAGACAGCAATCTCCACCTACGGCCATACTACCTTGAAAGCGCCCGATCCCGTCAGATCTCGGAAGCTAAGCAGGGTGAGGCTTGATTAGTACTGGGTTGGGAGACTGCCTGGGAATACCAGGTGCTGTGAGTGTTTTTATTTTTTGCTTCACTAATGAAAATATACATGGCATTCCTTGCAGCAAATGAAAATGTTTCATTTTTTACTACTTTTTTCCCGCAGTGGCAAAGAAATCTATCGTTTTTTCCTCTGAAAGTTCAACACAATGCAACCTTCCAAAATAGAATTCTGACATCAAGAATTCCGTCTATAGTACATTTGAGTGCACCTGTCATTTTCTCAGTCTCTGTGTATGCATGGAGCAAGATATAGGCTCATGGATTTAAGAATGAGAGGATATCATGAGACAGCAATCTCCACCTACGGCCATACTACCTTGACAGCGCCCGATCCCGTCAGATCTCGGAAGCTAAGCAGGGTGAGGCTTGATTAGTACTGGGTTGGGAGACTGCCTGGGAATACCAGGTGCTGTAGGGGTTTTTATTTTTCGCTTCCCTAATGAAAATATACATGGCATTCCTCGCAGCAAATGAAAATGTTTCATTTCTTGCTACTTTTTTCCCGCAGTGGCAAAGAAATCTATCGTTTTTTCCTCTGAAAGTTCAACACAATGCAACCTTCCAAAATAGAATTCTGACATCAAGAATTCCGTCTATAGTACATTTGAGTGCACCTGTCATTTTCTCAGTCTCTGTGTATGCATGGAGCAAGATATAGGCTCATGGATTTAAGAATGAGAGGATATCATGAGACAGCAATCTCCACCTACGGCCATACTACCTTGACAGCGCCCGATCCCGTCAGATCTCGGAAGCTAAGCAGGGTGAGGCTTGATTAGTACTGGGTTGGGAGACTGCCTGGGAATACCAGGTGCTGTAGGGGTTTTTATTTTTCGCTTCCCTAATGAAAATATACATGGCATTCCTCGCAGCAAATGAAAATGTTTCATTTCTTGCTACTTTTTTCCCGCAGTGGCAAAGAAATCTATCGTTTTTTCCTCTGAAAGTTCAACACAATGCAACCTTCCAAAATAGAATTCTGACATCAAGAATTCCGTCTATAGTACATTTGAGTGCACCTGTCATTTTCTCAGTCTCTGTGTATGCATGGAGCAAGATATAGGCTCATGGATTTAAGAATGAGAGGATATCATGAGACAGCAATCTCCACCTACGGCCATACTACCTTGACAGCGCCCGATCCCGTCAGATCTCGGAAGCTAAGCAGGGTGAGGCTTGATTAGTACTGGGTTGGGAGACTGCCTGGGAATACCAGGTGCTGTAGGGGTTTTTATTTTTTGCTTCCCTAATGAAAATATACATGGCATTCCTTGCAGCAAATGAAAATGTTTCATTTTTTACTACTTTTTTCCCGCAGTGGCAAAGAAATCTATCGTTTTTTCCTCTGAAAGTTCAACACAATGCAACCTTCCAAAATAGAATTCTGACATCAAGAATTCCGTCTATAGTACATTTGAGTGCACCTGTCATTTTCTCAGTCTCTGTGTATGCATGGAGCAAGATATAGGCTCATGGATTTAAGAATGAGAGGATATCATGAGACAGCAATCTCCACCTACGGCCATACTACCTTGACAGCGCCCGATCCCGTCAGATCTCGGAAGCTAAGCAGGGTGAGGCTTGATTAGTACTGGGTTGGGAGACTGCCTGGGAATACCAGGTGCTGTAGGGGTTTTTATTTTTCGCTTCCCTAATGAAAATATACATGGCATTCTTCGCAGCAAATGAAAATGTTTCATTTCTTGCTACTTTTTTCCCGCAGTGGCAAAGAAATATATCGTTTTTTCCTCTGAAAGTTCAACACAATGCAACCTTCCAAAATAGAATTCTGACATCAAGAATTCCGTCTATAGTACATTTGAGTGCACCTGTCATTTTCTCAGTCTCTGTGTATGCATGGAGCAAGATATAGGCTCATGGATTTAAGAATGAGAGGATATCATGAGACAGCAATCTCCACCTACGGCCATACTACCTTGAAAGCGCCCGATCCCGTCAGATCTCGGAAGCTAAGCAGGTTGAGGCTTGATTAGTACTGGGTTGGGAGACTGCCTGGGAATACCAGGTGCTGTAGGGGTTTTTATTTTTCGCTTCCCTAATGAAAATATACATGGCATTCCTCGCAGCAAATGAAAATGTTTCATTTCTTGCTACTTTTTTCCCGCAGTGGCAAAGAAATCTATCGTTTTTTCCTCTGAAAGTTCAACACAATGCAACCTTCCAAAATAGAATTCTGACATCAAGAATTCCGTCTATAGTACATTTGAGTGCACCTGTCATTTTCTCAGTCTCTGTGTATGCATGGAGCAAGATATAGGCTCATGGATTTAAGAATGAGAGGATATCATGAGACAGCAATCTCCACCTACGGCCATACTACCTTGACAGCGCCCGATCCCGTCAGATCTCGGAAGCTAAGCAGGGTGAGGCTTGATTAGTACTGGGTTGGGAGACTGCCTGGGAATACCAGGTGCTGTAGGGGTTTTTATTTTTTGCTTCCCTAATGAAAATATACATGGCATTCCTTGCAGCAAATGAAAATGTTTCATTTTTTACTACTTTTTTCCCGCAGTGGCAAAGAAATATATCGTTTTTTCCTCAGAAAGTTCAACACAATGCAACCTTCCAAAATAGAATTCTGACATCAAGAATTCCGTCTATAGTACATTTGAGTGCACCTGTCATTTTCTCAGTCTCTGTGTATGCATGGAGCAAGATATAGGCTCATGGATTTAAGAATGAGAGGATATCATGAGACAGCAATCTCCACCTACGGCCATACTACCTTGACAGCGCCCGATCCCGTCAGATCTCGGAAGCTAAGCAGGGTGAGGCTTGATTAGTACTGGGTTGGGAGACTGCCTGGGAATACCAGGTGCTGTAGGGGTTTTTATTTTTCGCTTCCCTAATGAAAATATACATGGCATTCCTCGCAGCAAATGAAAATGTTTCATTTCTTGCTACTTTTTTCCCGCAGTGGCAAAGAAATCTATCGTTTTTTCCTCTGAAAGTTCAACACAATGCAACCTTCCAAAATAGAATTCTGACATCAAGAATTCCGTCTATAGTACATTTGAGTGCACCTGTCATTTTCTCAGTCTCTGTGTATGCATGGAGCAAGATACTGCACCGACACACTTTATTCGAGCAAATACCCAGTATGTACCTGGCAGATACCTGGAATGCGCCGCTCCTCACCTCTGACAAGCCCCGTTGCGTTTGCCTTCCCAGCCTGGGTTCATGCCTGGCTGACGGGCGGCTGATCTGTTAAATGATAATGATTAGGATTTAATAGGCTGCAATGCTTCGCGTGTCTACCAGATGGCATAAATTCATGAATTGTAATGCAGTATATATATATATACTGTGCAGTATTGCAGCCAGCGGGAATAAAATGCTTCAATCCCTGCCTGGAAAATACCTCAATGCACTCGGGCAGAAAACAGTCACAAACCTCAATACACCCGGGTATACCCGAATTCGTGGGACTAGCCGAGCTCGAATAAAGTGTGTCGCCAGTGTATAGGCTCATGGATTTAAGAATGAGAGGATATCATGAGACAGCAATCTCCACCTACGGCCATACTACCTTGAAAGCGCCCGATCCCGTCAGATCTCGGAAGCTAAGCAGGGTGAGGCTTGATTAGTACTGGGTTGGGAGACTGCCTGGGAATACCAGGTGCTGTGGGTGTTTTTATTTTTTGCTTCCCTAATGAAAATATACATGGCATTCCTTGCAGCAAATGAAAATGTTTCATTTTTTACTACTTTTTTCCCGCAGTGGCAAAGAAATATATCGTTTTTTCCTCAGAAAGTTCAACACAATGCAACCTTCCAAAATAGAATTCTGACATCAAGAATTCCGTCTATAGTACATTTGAGTGCACCTGTCATTTTCTCAGTCTCTGTGTATGCATGGAGCAAGATATAGGCTCATGGATTTAAGAATGAGAGGATATCATGAGACAGCAATCTCCACCTACGGCCATACTACCTTGAAAGCGCCCGATCCCGTCAGATCTCGGAAGCTAAGCAGGGTGAGGCTTGATTAGTACTGGGTTGGGAGACTGCCTGGGAATACCAGGTGCTGTAGGGGTTTTTATTTTTCGCTTCCCTAATGAAAATATACATGGCATTCCTCGCAGCAAATGAAAATGTTTCATTTCTTGCTACTTTTTTCCCGCAGTGGCAAAGAAATCTATCGTTTTTTCCTCTGAAAGTTCAACACAATGCAACCTTCCAAAATAGAATTCTGACATCAAGAATTCCGTCTATAGTACATTTGAGTGCACCTGTCATTTTCTCAGTCTCTGTGTATGCATGGAGCAAGATATAGGCTCATGGATTTAAGAATGAAAGGATATCATGAGACAGCAATCTCCACCTACGGCCATACTACCTTGACAGCGCCCGATCCCGTCAGATCTCGGAAGCTAAGCAGGGTGAGGCTTGATTAGTACTGGGTTGGGAGACTGCCTGGGAATACCAGGTGCTGTAGGGGTTTTTATTTTTTGCTTCCCTAATGAAAATATACATGGCATTCCTTGCAGCAAATGAAAATGTTTCATTTTTTACTACTTTTTTCCCGCAGTGGCAAAGAAATCTATCGTTTTTTCCTCTGAAAGTTCAACACAATGCAACCTTCCAAAATAGAATTCTGACATCAAGAATTCCGTCTATAGTACATTTGAGTGCACCTGTCATTTTCTCAGTCTCTGTGTATGCATGGAGCAAGATATAGGCTCATGGATTTAAGAATGAGAGGATATCATGAGACAGCAATCTCCACCTACGGCCATACTACCTTGACAGCGCCCGATCCCGTCAGATCTCGGAAGCTAAGCAGGGTGAGGCTTGATTAGTACTGGGTTGGGAGACTGCCTGGGAATACCAGGTGCTGTAGGGGTTTTTATTTTTCGCTTCCCTAATGAAAATATACATGGCATTCTTCGCAGCAAATGAAAATGTTTCATTTCTTGCTACTTTTTTCCCGCAGTGGCAAAGAAATATATCGTTTTTTCCTCTGAAAGTTCAACACAATGCAACCTTCCAAAATAGAATTCTGACATCAAGAATTCCGTCTATAGTACATTTGAGTGCACCTGTCATTTTCTCAGTCTCTGTGTATGCATGGAGCAAGATATAGGCTCATGGATTTAAGAATGAGAGGATATCATGAGACAGCAATCTCCACCTACGGCCATACTACCTTGACAGCGCCCGATCCCGTCAGATCTCGGAAGCTAAGCAGGGTGAGGCTTGATTAGTACTGGGTTGGGAGACTGCCTGGGAATACCAGGTGCTGTAGGGGTTTTTATTTTTCGCTTCCCTAATGAAAATATACATGGCATTCCTCGCAGCAAATGAAAATGTTTCATTTCTTGCTACTTTTTTCCCGCAGTGGCAAAGAAATATATCGTTTTTTCCTCTGAAAGTTCAACACAATGCAACCTTCCAAAATAGAATTCTGACATCAAGAATTCCGTCTATAGTACATTTGAGTGCACCTGTCATTTTCTCAGTCTCTGTGTATGCATGGAGCAAGATATAGGCTCATGGATTTAAGAATGAGAGGATATCATGAGACAGCAATCTCCACCTACGGCCATACTACCTTGAAAGCGCCCGATCCCGTCAGATCTCGGAAGCTAAGCAGGGTGAGGCTTGATTAGTACTGGGTTGGGAGACTGCCTGGGAATACCAGGTGCTGTGAGTGTTTTTATTTTTTGCTTCACTAATGAAAATATACATGGCATTCCTTGCAGCAAATGAAAATGTTTCATTTTTTACTACTTTTTTCCCGCAGTGGCAAAGAAATCTATCGTTTTTTCCTCTGAAAGTTCAACACAATGCAACCTTCCAAAATAGAATTCTGACATCAAGAATTCCGTCTATAGTACATTTGAGTGCACCTGTCATTTTCTCAGTCTCTGTGTATGCATGGAGCAAGATATAGGCTCATGGATTTAAGAATGAGAGGATATCATGAGACAGCAATCTCCACCTACGGCCATACTACCTTGACAGCGCCCGATCCCGTCAGATCTCGGAAGCTAAGCAGGGTGAGGCTTGATTAGTACTGGGTTGGGAGACTGCCTGGGAATACCAGGTGCTGTAGGGGTTTTTATTTTTCGCTTCCCTAATGAAAATATACATGGCATTCCTCGCAGCAAATGAAAATGTTTCATTTCTTGCTACTTTTTTCCCGCAGTGGCAAAGAAATATATCGTTTTTTCCTCTGAAAGTTCAACACAATGCAACCTTCCAAAATAGAATTCTGACATCAAGAATTCCGTCTATAGTACATTTGAGTGCACCTGTCATTTTCTCAGTCTCTGTGTATGCATGGAGCAAGATATAGGCTCATGGATTTAAGAATGAGAGGATATCATGAGACAGCAATCTCCACCTACGGCCATACTACCTTGAAAGCGCCCGATCCCGTCAGATCTCGGAAGCTAAGCAGGGTGAGGCTTGATTAGTACTGGGTTGGGAGACTGCCTGGGAATACCAGGTGCTGTGGGTGTTTTTATTTTTTGCTTCCCTAATGAAAATATACATGGCATTCCTTGCAGCAAATGAAAATGTTTCATTTTTTACTACTTTTTTCCCGCAGTGGCAAAGAAATATATCGTTTTTTCCTCTGAAAGTTCAACACAATGCAACCTTCCAAAATAGAATTCTGACATCAAGAATTCCGTCTATAGTACATTTGAGTGCACCTGTCATTTTCTCAGTCTCTGTGTATGCATGGAGCAAGATATAGGCTCATGGATTTAAGAATGAGAGGATATCATGAGACAGCAATCTCCACCTACGGCCATACTACCTTGAAAGCGCCCGATCCCGTCAGATCTCGGAAGCTAAGCAGGGTGAGGCTTGATTAGTACTGGGTTGGGAGACTGCCTGGGAATACCAGGTGCTGTAGGGGTTTTTATTTTTCGCTTCCCTAATGAAAATATACATGGCATTCCTCGCAGCAAATGAAAATGTTTCATTTCTTGCTACTTTTTTCCCGGAGTGGCAAAGAAATATATTGTTTTTTCCTCTGAAAGTTCAACACAATGCAACCTTCCAAAATAGAATTTTGACATCAAGAATTCCGTCTATAGTATATTTGAGTGCACCTGTCATTTTCTCAGTCTCTGATTTAATTTCTCCATTTAAGGTAATTCTTCAAGAATGTATTTTTTTAACGGTCACAATAATACACTTATGCCTCCCATGTCATTTAGAAATATATCATACAGGCCTCAGAACACTCAGCATGTTATATGGTGAGCTTGTGGCTCACAGAGTTGGGGTGTGCAGTGTTCAAGCTGATACTTGGAAGAGATAGTGAGTTCAAATCCAAACAGGAGGAGGTTGAATATAGGCACCTCTGAAATTTTTTACTACTTTTTTCCCGCAGTGGCAAAGAAATCTATCGTTTTTTCCTCTGAAAGTTCAACACAATGCAACCTTCCAAAATAGAATTCTGACATCAAGAATTCCGTCTATAGTACATTTGAGTGCACCTGTCATTTTCTCAGTCTCTGTGTATGCATGGAGCAAGATATAGGCTCATGGATTTAAGAATGAGAGGATATCATGAGACAGCAATCTCCACCTACGGCCATACTACCTTGACAGCGCCCGATCCCGTCAGATCTCGGAAGCTAAGCAGGGTGAGGCTTGATTAGTACTGGGTTGGGAGACTGCCTGGGAATACCAGGTGCTGTGGGTGTTTTTATTTTTTGCTTCCCTAATGAAAATATACATGGCATTCCTTGCAGCAAATGAAAATGTTTCATTTTTTACTAATTTTCCCGCAGTGGCAAAGAAATATATCGTTTTTTCCTCAGAAAGTTCAACACAATGCAACCTTCCAAAATAGAATTCTGACATCAAGAATTCCGTCTATAGTACATTTGAGTGCACCTGTCATTTTCTCAGTCTCTGTGTATGCATGGAGCAAGATATAGGCTCATGGATTTAAGAATGAGAGGATATCATGAGACAGCAATCTCCACCTACGGCCATACTACCTTGACAGCGCCCGATCCCGTCAGATCTCGGAAGCTAAGCAGGGTGAGGCTTGATTAGTACTGGGTTGGGAGACTGCCTGGGAATACCAGGTGCTGTAGGGGTTTTTATTTTTCGCTTCCCTAATGAAAATATACATGGCATTCCTCGCAGCAAATGAAAATGTTTCATTTCTTGCTACTTTTTTCCCGCAGTGGCAAAGAAATATATCGTTTTTTCCTCTGAAAGTTCAACACAATGCAACCTTCCAAAATAGAATTCTGACATCAAGAATTCCGTCTATAGTACATTTGAGTGCACCTGTCATTTTCTCAGTCTCTGTGTATGCATGGAGCAAGATATAGGCTCATGGATTTAAGAATGAGAGGATATCATGAGACAGCAATCTCCACCTACGGCCATACTACCTTGAAAGCGCCCGATCCCGTCAGATCTCGGAAGCTAAGCAGGGTGAGGCTTGATTAGTACTGGGTTGGGAGACTGCCTGGGAATACCAGGTGCTGTGAGTGTTTTTATTTTTTGCTTCACTAATGAAAATATACATGGCATTCCTTGCAGCAAATGAAAATGTTTCATTTTTTACTACTTTTTTCCCGCAGTGGCAAAGAAATCTATCGTTTTTTCCTCTGAAAGTTCAACACAATGCAACCTTCCAAAATAGAATTCTGACATCAAGAATTCCGTCTATAGTACATTTGAGTGCACCTGTCATTTTCTCAGTCTCTGTGTATGCATGGAGCAAGATATAGGCTCATGGATTTAAGAATGAGAGGATATCATGAGACAGCAATCTCCACCTACGGCCATACTACCTTGACAGCGCCCGATCCCGTCAGATCTCGGAAGCTAAGCAGGGTGAGGCTTGATTAGTACTGGGTTGGGAGACTGCCTGGGAATACCAGGTGCTGTAGGGGTTTTTATTTTTCGCTTCCCTAATGAAAATATACATGGCATTCCTCGCAGCAAATGAAAATGTTTCATTTCTTGCTACTTTTTTCCCGCAGTGGCAAAGAAATATATCGTTTTTTCCTCTGAAAGTTCAACACAATGCAACCTTCCAAAATAGAATTCTGACATCAAGAATTCCGTCTATAGTACATTTGAGTGCACCTGTCATTTTCTCAGTCTCTGTGTATGCATGGAGCAAGATATAGGCTCATGGATTTAAGAATGAGAGGATATCATGAGACAGCAATCTCCACCTACGGCCATACTACCTTGAAAGCGCCCGATCCCGTCAGATCTCGGAAGCTAAGCAGGGTGAGGCTTGATTAGTACTGGGTTGGGAGACTGCCTGGGAATACCAGGTGCTGTGGGTGTTTTTATTTTTTGCTTCCCTAATGAAAATATACATGGCATTCCTTGCAGCAAATGAAAATGTTTCATTTTTTACTACTTTTTTCCCGCAGTGGCAAAGAAATATATCGTTTTTTCCTCAGAAAGTTCAACACAATGCAACCTTCCAAAATAGAATTCTGACATCAAGAATTCCGTCTATAGTACATTTGAGTGCACCTGTCATTTTCTCAGTCTCTGTGTATGCATGGAGCAAGATATAGGCTCATGGATTTAAGAATGAGAGGATATCATGAGACAGCAATCTCCACCTACGGCCATACTACCTTGAAAGCGCCCGATCCCGTCAGATCTCGGAAGCTAAGCAGGGTGAGGCTTGATTAGTACTGGGTTGGGAGACTGCCTGGGAATACCAGGTGCTGTAGGGGTTTTTATTTTTCGCTTCCCTAATGAAAATATACATGGCATTCCTCGCAGCAAATGAAAATGTTTCATTTCTTGCTACTTTTTTCCCGGAGTGGCAAAGAAATATATTGTTTTTTCCTCTGAAAGTTCAACACAATGCAACCTTCCAAAATAGAATTTTGACATCAAGAATTCCGTCTATAGTATATTTGAGTGCACCTGTCATTTTCTCAGTCTCTGATTTAATTTCTCCATTTAAGGTAATTCTTCAAGAATGTATTTTTTTAACGGTCACAATAATACACTTATGCCTCCCATGTCATTTAGAAATATATCATACAGGCCTCAGAACACTCAGCATGTTATATGGTGAGCTTGTGGCTCACAGAGTTGGGGTGTGCAGTGTTCAAGCTGATACTTGGAAGAGATAGTGAGTTCAAATCCAAACAGGAGGAGGTTGAATATAGGCACCTCTGAAATTTTTTACTACTTTTTTCCCGCAGTGGCAAAGAAATCTATCGTTTTTTCCTCTGAAAGTTCAACACAATGCAACCTTCCAAAATAGAATTCTGACATCAAGAATTCCGTCTATAGTACATTTGAGTGCACCTGTCATTTTCTCAGTCTCTGTGTATGCATGGAGCAAGATATAGGCTCATGGATTTAAGAATGAGAGGATATCATGAGACAGCAATCTCCACCTACGGCCATACTACCTTGACAGCGCCCGATCCCGTCAGATCTCGGAAGCTAAGCAGGGTGAGGCTTGATTAGTACTGGGTTGGGAGACTGCCTGGGAATACCAGGTGCTGTGGGTGTTTTTATTTTTTGCTTCCCTAATGAAAATATACATGGCATTCCTTGCAGCAAATGAAAATGTTTCATTTTTTACTACTTTTTTCCCGCAGTGGCAAAGAAATATATCGTTTTTTCCTCAGAAAGTTCAACACAATGCAACCTTCCAAAATAGAATTCTGACATCAAGAATTCCGTCTATAGTACATTTGAGTGCACCTGTCATTTTCTCAGTCTCTGTGTATGCATGGAGCAAGATATAGGCTCATGGATTTAAGAATGAGAGGATATCATGAGACAGCAATCTCCACCTACGGCCATACTACCTTGACAGCGCCCGATCCCGTCAGATCTCGGAAGCTAAGCAGGGTGAGGCTTGATTAGTACTGGGTTGGGAGACTGCCTGGGAATACCAGGTGCTGTAGGGGTTTTTATTTTTCGCTTCCCTAATGAAAATATACATGGCATTCCTCGCAGCAAATGAAAATGTTTCATTTCTTGCTACTTTTTTCCCGCAGTGGCAAAGAAATATATCGTTTTTTCCTCTGAAAGTTCAACACAATGCAACCTTCCAAAATAGAATTCTGACATCAAGAATTCCGTCTATAGTACATTTGAGTGCACCTGTCATTTTCTCAGTCTCTGTGTATGCATGGAGCAAGATATAGGCTCATGGATTTAAGAATGAGAGGATATCATGAGACAGCAATCTCCACCTACGGCCATACTACCTTGAAAGCGCCCGATCCCGTCAGATCTCGGAAGCTAAGCAGGGTGAGGCTTGATTAGTACTGGGTTGGGAGACTGCCTGGGAATACCAGGTGCTGTGAGTGTTTTTATTTTTTGCTTCACTAATCAAAATATACATGGCATTCCTTGCAGCAAATGAAAATGTTTCATTTTTTACTACTTTTTTCCCGCAGTGGCAAAGAAATCTATCGTTTTTTCCTCTGAAAGTTCAACACAATGCAACCTTCCAAAATAGAATTCTGACATCAAGAATTCCGTCTATAGTACATTTGAGTGCACCTGTCATTTTCTCAGTCTCTGTGTATGCATGGAGCAAGATATAGGCTCATGGATTTAAGAATGAGAGGATATCATGAGACAGCAATCTCCACCTACGGCCATACTACCTTGACAGCGCCCGATCCCGTCAGATCTCGGAAGCTAAGCAGGGTGAGGCTTGATTAGTACTGGGTTGGGAGACTGCCTGGGAATACCAGGTGCTGTGGGTGTTTTTATTTTTTGCTTCCCTAATGAAAATATACATGGCATTCCTTGCAGCAAATGAAAATGTTTCATTTTTTACTACTTTTTTCCCGCAGTGGCAAAGGAATATATCGTTTTTTCCTCAGAAAGTTCAACACAATGCAACCTTCCAAAATAGAATTCTGACATCAAGAATTCCGTCTATAGTACATTTGAGTGCACCTGTCATTTTCTCAGTCTCTGTGTATGCATGGAGCAAGATATAGGCTCATGGATTTAAGAATGAGAGGATATCATGAGACAGCAATCTCCACCTACGGCCATACTACCTTGACAGCGCCCGATCCCGTCAGATCTCGGAAGTTAAGCAGGGTGAGGCTTGATTAGTACTGGATTTGGAGACTGCCTGGGAATACCAGGTGCTGTAGGGGTTTTTATTTTTCGCTTCCCTAATGAAAATATACATGGCATTCCTCGCAGCAAATGAAAATGTTTCATTTCTTGCTACTTTTTTCCCGCAGTGTCAAAGAAATCTATCGTTTTTTCCTCTGAAAGTTCAACACAATGCAACCTTCCAAAATAGAATTCTGACATCAAGAATTCCGTCTATAGTACATTTGAGTGCACCTGTCATTTTCTCAGTCTCTGTGTATGCATGGAGCAAGATATAGGCTCATGGATTTAAGAATGAGAGGATATCATGAGACAGCAATCTCCACCTACGGCCATACTACCTTGAAAGCGCCCGATCCCGTCAGATCTCGGAAGCTAAGCAGGGTGAGGCTTGATTAGTACTGGGTTGGGAGACTGCCTGGGAATACCAGGTGCTGTGGGTGTTTTTATTTTTTGCTTCCCTAATGAAAATATACATGGCATTCCTTGCAGCAAATGAAAATGTTTCATTTTTTACTACTTTTTTCCCGCAGTGGCAAAGAAATATATCGTTTTTTCCTCAGAAAGTTCAACACAATGCAACCTTCCAAAATAGAATTCTGACATCAAGAATTCCGTCTATAGTACATTTGAGTGCACCTGTCATTTTCTCAGTCTCTGTGTATGCATGGAGCAAGATATAGGCTCATGGATTTAAGAATGAGAGGATATCATGAGACAGCAATCTCCACCTACGGCCATACTACCTTGACAGCGCCCGATCCCGTCAGATCTCGGAAGCTAAGCAGGGTGAGGCTTGATTAGTACTGGGTTGGGAGACTGCCTGGGAATACCAGGTGCTGTAGGGGTTTTTATATTTCGCTTCCCTAATGAAAATATACATGGCATTCCTCGCAGCAAATGAAAATGTTTCATTTCTTGCTACTTTTTTCCCGCAGTGGCAAAGAAATCTATCGTTTTTTCCTCTGAAAGTTCAACACAATGCAACCTTCCAAAATAGAATTCTGACATCAAGAATTCCGTCTATAGTACATTTGAGTGCACCTGTCATTTTCTCAGTCTCTGTGTATGCATGGAGCAAGATATAGGCTCATGGATTTAAGAATGAGAGGATATCATGAGACAGCAATCTCCACCTACGGCCATACTACCTTGAAAGCGCCCGATCCCGTCAGATCTCGGAAGCTAAGCAGGGTGAGGCTTGATTAGTACTGGGTTGGGAGACTGCCTGGGAATACCAGGTGCTGTGGGTGTTTTTATTTTTTGCTTCCCTAATGAAAATATACATGGCATTCCTTGCAGCAAATGAAAATGTTTCATTTTTTACTACTTTTTTCCCGCAGTGGCAAAGAAATATATCGTTTTTTCCTCAGAAAGTTCAACACAATGCAACCTTCCAAAATAGAATTCTGACATCAAGAATTCCGTCTATAGTACATTTGAGTGCACCTGTCATTTTCTCAGTCTCTGTGTATGCATGGAGCAAGATATAGGCTCATGGATTTAAGAATGAGAGGATATCATGAGACAGCAATCTCCACCTACGGCCATACTACCTTGAAAGCGCCCGATCCCGTCAGATCTCGGAAGCTAAGCAGGGTGAGGCTTGATTAGTACTGGGTTGGGAGACTGCCTGGGAATACCAGGTGCTGTAGGGGTTTTTATTTTTCGCTTCCCTAATGAAAATATACATGGCATTCCTCGCAGCAAATGAAAATGTTTCATTTCTTGCTACTTTTTTCCCGCAGTGGCAAAGAAATATATCGTTTTTTCCTCTGAAAGTTCAACACAATGCAACCTTCCAAAATAGAATTCTGACATCAAGAATTCCGTCTATAGTACATTTGAGTGCACCTGTCATTTTCTCAGTCTCTGTGTATGCATGGAGCAAGATATAGGCTCATGGATTTAAGAATGAGAGGATATCATGAGACAGCAATCTCCACCTACGGCCATACTACCTTGAAAGCGCCCGATCCCGTCAGATCTCGGAAGCTAAGCAGGGTGAGGCTTGATTAGTACTGGGTTGGGAGACTGCCTGGGAATACCAGGTGCTGTGGGTGTTTTTATTTTTTGCTTCCCTAATGAAAATATACATGGCATTCCTTGCAGCAAATGAAAATGTTTCATTTTTTACTACTTTTTTCCCGCAGTGGCAAAGAAATATATCGTTTTTTCCTCAGAAAGTTCAACACAATGCAACCTTCCAAAATAGAATTCTGACATCAAGAATTCCGTCTATAGTACATTTGAGTGCACCTGTCATTTTCTCAGTCTCTGTGTATGCATGGAGCAAGATATAGGCTCATGGATTTAAGAATGAGAGGATATCATGAGACAGCAATCTCCACCTACGGCCATACTACCTTGAAAGCGCCCGATCCCGTCAGATCTCGGAAGCTAAGCAGGGTGAGGCTTGATTAGTACTGGGTTGGGAGACTGCCTGGGAATACCAGGTGCTGTAGGGGTTTTTATTTTTCGCTTCCCTAATGAAAATATACATGGCATTCCTCGCAGCAAATGAAAATGTTTCATTTCTTGCTACTTTTTTCCCGGAGTGGCAAAGAAATATATTGTTTTTTCCTCTGAAAGTTCAACACAATGCAACCTTCCAAAATAGAATTTTGACATCAAGAATTCCGTCTATAGTATATTTGAGTGCACCTGTCATTTTCTCAGTCTCTGATTTAATTTCTCCATTTAAGGTAATTCTTCAAGAATGTATTTTTTTAACGGTCACAATAATACACTTATGCCTCCCATGTCATTTAGAAATATATCATACAGGCCTCAGAACACTCAGCATGTTATATGGTGAGCTTGTGGCTCACAGAGTTGGGGTGTGCAGTGTTCAAGCTGATACTTGGAAGAGATAGTGAGTTCAAATCCAAACAGGAGGAGGTTGAATATAGGCACCTCTGAAATTTTTTACTACTTTTTTCCCGCAGTGGCAAAGAAATCTATCGTTTTTTCCTCTGAAAGTTCAACACAATGCAACCTTCCAAAATAGAATTCTGACATCAAGAATTCCGTCTATAGTACATTTGAGTGCACCTGTCATTTTCTCAGTCTCTGTGTATGCATGGAGCAAGATATAGGCTCATGGATTTAAGAATGAGAGGATATCATGAGACAGCAATCTCCACCTACGGCCATACTACCTTGACAGCGCCCGATCCCGTCAGATCTCGGAAGCTAAGCAGGGTGAGGCTTGATTAGTACTGGGTTGGGAGACTGCCTGGGAATACCAGGTGCTGTGGGTGTTTTTATTTTTTGCTTCCCTAATGAAAATATACATGGCATTCCTTGCAGCAAATGAAAATGTTTCATTTTTTACTACTTTTTTCCCGCAGTGGCAAAGAAATATATCGTTTTTTCCTCAGAAAGTTCAACACAATGCAACCTTCCAAAATAGAATTCTGACATCAAGAATTCCGTCTATAGTACATTTGAGTGCACCTGTCATTTTCTCAGTCTCTGTGTATGCATGGAGCAAGATATAGGCTCATGGATTTAAGAATGAGAGGATATCATGAGACAGCAATCTCCACCTACGGCCATACTACCTTGACAGCGCCCGATCCCGTCAGATCTCGGAAGCTAAGCAGGGTGAGGCTTGATTAGTACTGGGTTGGGAGACTGCCTGGGAATACCAGGTGCTGTAGGGGTTTTTATTTTTCGCTTCCCTAATGAAAATATACATGGCATTCCTCGCAGCAAATGAAAATGTTTCATTTCTTGCTACTTTTTTCCCGCAGTGGCAAAGAAATATATCGTTTTTTCCTCTGAAAGTTCAACACAATGCAACCTTCCAAAATAGAATTCTGACATCAAGAATTCCGTCTATAGTACATTTGAGTGCACCTGTCATTTTCTCGGTCTCTGTGTATGCATGGAGCAAGATATAGGCTCATGGATTTAAGAATGAGAGGATATCATGAGACAGCAATCTCCACCTACGGCCATACTACCTTGAAAGCGCCCGATCCCGTCAGATCTCGGAAGCTAAGCAGGGTGAGGCTTGATTAGTACTGGGTTGGGAGACTGCCTGGGAATACCAGGTGCTGTGAGTGTTTTTATTTTTTGCTTCACTAATCAAAATATACATGGCATTCCTTGCAGCAAATGAAAATGTTTCATTTTTTACTACTTTTTTCCCGCAGTGGCAAAGAAATCTATCGTTTTTTCCTCTGAAAGTTCAACACAATGCAACCTTCCAAAATAGAATTCTGACATCAAGAATTCCGTCTATAGTACATTTGAGTGCACCTGTCATTTTCTCAGTCTCTGTGTATGCATGGAGCAAGATATAGGCTCATGGATTTAAGAATGAGAGGATATCATGAGACAGCAATCTCCACCTACGGCCATACTACCTTGACAGCGCCCGATCCCGTCAGATCTCGGAAGCTAAGCAGGGTGAGGCTTGATTAGTACTGGGTTGGGAGACTGCCTGGGAATACCAGGTGCTGTGGGTGTTTTTATTTTTTGCTTCCCTAATGAAAATATACATGGCATTCCTTGCAGCAAATGAAAATGTTTCATTTTTTACTACTTTTTTCCCGCAGTGGCAAAGAAATATATCGTTTTTTCCTCAGAAAGTTCAACACAATGCAACCTTCCAAAATAGAATTCTGACATCAAGAATTCCGTCTATAGTACATTTGAGTGCACCTGTCATTTTCTCAGTCTCTGTGTATGCATGGAGCAAGATATAGGCTCATGGATTTAAGAATGAGAGGATATCATGAGACAGCAATCTCCACCTACGGCCATACTACCTTGACAGCGCCCGATCCCGTCAGATCTCGGAAGTTAAGCAGGGTGAGGCTTGATTAGTACTGGATTTGGAGACTGCCTGGGAATACCAGGTGCTGTAGGGGTTTTTATTTTTCGCTTCCCTAATGAAAATATACATGGCATTCCTCGCAGCAAATGAAAATGTTTCATTTCTTGCTACTTTTTTCCCGCAGTGTCAAAGAAATCTATCGTTTTTTCCTCTGAAAGTTCAACACAATGCAACCTTCCAAAATAGAATTCTGACATCAAGAATTCCGTCTATAGTACATTTGAGTGCACCTGTCATTTTCTCAGTCTCTGTGTATGCATGGAGCAAGATATAGGCTCATGGATTTAAGAATGAGAGGATATCATGAGACAGCAATCTCCACCTACGGCCATACTACCTTGAAAGCGCCCGATCCCGTCAGATCTCGGAAGCTAAGCAGGGTGAGGCTTGATTAGTACTGGGTTGGGAGACTGCCTGGGAATACCAGGTGCTGTGGGTGTTTTTATTTTTTGCTTCCCTAATGAAAATATACATGGCATTCCTTGCAGCAAATGAAAATGTTTCATTTTTTACTACTTTTTTCCCGCAGTGGCAAAGAAATATATCGTTTTTTCCTCAGAAAGTTCAACACAATGCAACCTTCCAAAATAGAATTCTGACATCAAGAATTCCGTCTATAGTACATTTGAGTGCACCTGTCATTTTCTCAGTCTCTGTGTATGCATGGAGCAAGATATAGGCTCATGGATTTAAGAATGAGAGGATATCATGAGACAGCAATCTCCACCTACGGCCATACTACCTTGACAGCGCCCGATCCCGTCAGATCTCGGAAGCTAAGCAGGGTGAGGCTTGATTAGTACTGGGTTGGGAGACTGCCTGGGAATACCAGGTGCTGTAGGGGTTTTTATATTTCGCTTCCCTAATGAAAATATACATGGCATTCCTCGCAGCAAATGAAAATGTTTCATTTCTTGCTACTTTTTTCCCGCAGTGGCAAAGAAATCTATCGTTTTTTCCTCTGAAAGTTCAACACAATGCAACCTTCCAAAATAGAATTCTGACATCAAGAATTCCGTCTATAGTACATTTGAGTGCACCTGTCATTTTCTCAGTCTCTGTGTATGCATGGAGCAAGATATAGGCTCATGGATTTAAGAATGAGAGGATATCATGAGACAGCAATCTCCACCTACGGCCATACTACCTTGAAAGCGCCCGATCCCGTCAGATCTCGGAAGCTAAGCAGGGTGAGGCTTGATTAGTACTGGGTTGGGAGACTGCCTGGGAATACCAGGTGCTGTGGGTGTTTTTATTTTTTGCTTCCCTAATGAAAATATACATGGCATTCCTTGCAGCAAATGAAAATGTTTCATTTTTTACTACTTTTTTCCCGCAGTGGCAAAGAAATATATCGTTTTTTCCTCAGAAAGTTCAACACAATGCAACCTTCCAAAATAGAATTCTGACATCAAGAATTCCGTCTATAGTACATTTGAGTGCACCTGTCATTTTCTCAGTCTCTGTGTATGCATGGAGCAAGATATAGGCTCATGGATTTAAGAATGAGAGGATATCATGAGACAGCAATCTCCACCTACGGCCATACTACCTTGAAAGCGCCCGATCCCGTCAGATCTCGGAAGCTAAGCAGGGTGAGGCTTGATTAGTACTGGGTTGGGAGACTGCCTGGGAATACCAGGTGCTGTAGGGGTTTTTATTTTTCGCTTCCCTAATGAAAATATACATGGCATTCCTCGCAGCAAATGAAAATGTTTCATTTCTTGCTACTTTTTTCCCGGAGTGGCAAAGAAATATATTGTTTTTTCCTCTGAAAGTTCAACACAATGCAACCTTCCAAAATAGAATTCTGACATCAAGAATTCCGTCTATAGTATATTTGAGTGCACCTGTCATTTTCTCAGTCTCTGATTTAATTTCTCCATTTAAGGTAATTCTTCAAGAATGTATTTTTTTAACGGTCACAATAATACACTTATGCCTCCCATGTCATTTAGAAATATATCATACAGGCCTCAGAACACTCAGCATGTTATATGGTGAGCTTGTGGCTCACAGAGTTGGGGTGTGCAGTGTTCAAACTGATACTTGGAAGAGATAGTGAGTTCAAATCCAAACAGGAGGAGGTTGAATATAGGCACCTCTGAAATTTTTTACTACTTTTTTCCCGCAGTGGCAAAGAAATCTATCGTTTTTTCCTTTGAAAGTTCAACACAATGCAACCTTCCAAAATAGAATTCTGACATCAAGAATTCCGTCTATAGTACATTTGAGTGCACCTGTCATTTTCTCAGTCTCTGTGTATGCATGGAGCAAGATATAGGCTCATGGATTTAAGAATGAGAGGATATCATGAGACAGCAATCTCCACCTACGGCCATACTACCTTGACAGCGCCCGATCCCGTCAGATCTCGGAAGCTAAGCAGGGTGAGGCTTGATTAGTACTGGGTTGGGAGACTGCCTGGGAATACCAGGTGCTGTAGGGGTTTTTATTTTTCGCTTCCCTAATGAAAATATACATGGCATTCCTCGCAGCAAATGAAAATGTTTCATTTCTTGCTACTTTTTTCCCGCAGTGGCAAAGAAATCTATCGTTTTTTCCTCTGAAAGTTCAACACAATGCAACCTTCCAAAATAGAATTCTGACATCAAGAATTCCGTCTATAGTACATTTGAGTGCACCTGTCATTTTCTCAGTCTCTGTGTATGCATGGAGCAAGATATAGGCTCATGGATTTAAGAATGAGAGGATATCATGAGACAGCAATCTCCACCTACGGCCATACTACCTTGAAAGCGCCCGATCCCGTCAGATCTCGGAAGCTAAGCAGGGTGAGGCTTGATTAGTACTGGGTTGGGAGACTGCCTGGGAATACCAGGTGCTGTGGGTGTTTTTATTTTTTGCTTCCCTAATGAAAATATACATGGCATTCCTTGCAGCAAATGAAAATGTTTCATTTTTTACTACTTTTTTCCCGCAGTGGCAAAGAAATATATCGTTTTTTCCTCAGAAAGTTCAACACAATGCAACCTTCCAAAATAGAATTCTGACATCAAGAATTCCGTCTATAGTACATTTGAGTGCACCTGTCATTTTCTCAGTCTCTGTGTATGCATGGAGCAAGATATAGGCTCATGGATTTAAGAATGAGAGGATATCATGAGACAGCAATCTCCACCTACGGCCATACTACCTTGAAAGCGCCCGATCCCGTCAGATCTCGGAAGCTAAGCAGGGTGAGGCTTGATTAGTCCTGGGTTGGGAGACTGCCTGGGAATACCAGGTGCTGTAGGGGTTTTTATTTTTCGCTTCCCTAATGAAAATATACATGGCATTCCTCGCAGCAAATGAAAATGTTTCATTTCTTGCTACTTTTTTCCCGGAGTGGCAAAGAAATATATTGTTTTTTCCTCTGAAAGTTCAACACAATGCAACCTTCCAAAATAGAATTCTGACATCAAGAATTCCGTCTATAGTATATTTGAGTGCACCTGTCATTTTCTCAGTCTCTGATTTAATTTCTCCATTTAAGGTAATTCTTCAAGAATGTATTTTTTTAACGGTCACAATAATACACTTATGCCTCCCATGTCATTTAGAAATATATCATACAGGCCTCAGAACACTCAGCATGTTATATGGTGAGCTTGTGGCTCACAGAGTTGGGGTGTGCAGTGTTCAAGCTGATACTTGGAAGAGATAGTGAGTTCAAATCCAAACAGGAGGAGGTTGAATATAGGCACCTCTGAAATTTTTTACTACTTTTTTCCCGCAGTGGCAAAGAAATCTATCGTTTTTTCCTCTGAAAGTTCAACACAATGCAACCTTCCAAAATAGAATTCTGACATCAAGAATTCCGTCTATAGTACATTTGAGTGCACCTGTCATTTTCTCAGTCTCTGTGTATGCATGGAGCAAGATATAGGCTCATGGATTTAAGAATGAGAGGATATCATGAGACAGCAATCTCCACCTACGGCCATACTACCTTGACAGCGCCCGATCCCGTCAGATCTCGGAAGCTAAGCAGGGTGAGGCTTGATTAGTACTGGGTTGGGAGACTGCCTGGGAATACCAGGTGCTGTGGGTGTTTTTATTTTTTGCTTCCCTAATGAAAATATACATGGCATTCCTTGCAGCAAATGAAAATGTTTCATTTTTTACTACTTTTTTCCCGCAGTGGCAAAGAAATCTATCGTTTTTTCCTTTGAAAGTTCAACACAATGCAACCTTCCAAAATAGAATTCTGACATCAAGAATTCCGTCTATAGTACATTTGAGTGCACCTGTCATTTTCTCAGTCTCTGTGTATGCATGGAGCAAGATATAGGCTCATGGATTTAAGAATGAGAGGATATCATGAGACAGCAATCTCCACCTACGGCCATACTACCTTGACAGCGCCCGATCCCGTCAGATCTCGGAAGCTAAGCAGGGTGAGGCTTGATTAGTACTGGGTTGGGAGACTGCCTGGGAATACCAGGTGCTGTAGGGGTTTTTATTTTTCGCTTCCCTAATGAAAATATACATGGCATTCCTCGCAGCAAATGAAAATGTTTCATTTCTTGCTACTTTTTTCCCGCAGTGGCAAAGAAATCTATCGTTTTTTCCTCTGAAAGTTCAACACAATGCAACCTTCCAAAATAGAATTCTGACATCAAGAATTCCGTCTATAGTACATTTGAGTGCACCTGTCATTTTCTCAGTCTCTGTGTATGCATGGAGCAAGATATAGGCTCATGGATTTAAGAATGAGAGGATATCATGAGACAGCAATCTCCACCTACGGCCATACTACCTTGAAAGCGCCCGATCCCGTCAGATCTCGGAAGCTAAGCAGGGTGAGGCTTGATTAGTACTGGGTTGGGAGACTGCCTGGGAATACCAGGTGCTGTGGGTGTTTTTATTTTTTGCTTCCCTAATGAAAATATACATGGCATTCCTTGCAGCAAATGAAAATGTTTCATTTTTTACTACTTTTTTCCCGCAGTGGCAAAGAAATATATCGTTTTTTCCTCAGAAAGTTCAACACAATGCAACCTTCCAAAATAGAATTCTGACATCAAGAATTCCGTCTATAGTACATTTGAGTGCACCTGTCATTTTCTCAGTCTCTGTGTATGCATGGAGCAAGATATAGGCTCATGGATTTAAGAATGAGAGGATATCATGAGACAGCAATCTCCACCTACGGCCATACTACCTTGAAAGCGCCCGATCCCGTCAGATCTCGGAAGCTAAGCAGGGTGAGGCTTGATTAGTCCTGGGTTGGGAGACTGCCTGGGAATACCAGGTGCTGTAGGGGTTTTTATTTTTCGCTTCCCTAATGAAAATATACATGGCATTCCTCGCAGCAAATGAAAATGTTTCATTTCTTGCTACTTTTTTCCCGGAGTGGCAAAGAAATATATTGTTTTTTCCTCTGAAAGTTCAACACAATGCAACCTTCCAAAATAGAATTCTGACATCAAGAATTCCGTCTATAGTATATTTGAGTGCACCTGTCATTTTCTCAGTCTCTGATTTAATTTCTCCATTTAAGGTAATTCTTCAAGAATGTATTTTTTTAACGGTCACAATAATACACTTATGCCTCCCATGTCATTTAGAAATATATCATACAGGCCTCAGAACACTCAGCATGTTATATGGTGAGCTTGTGGCTCACAGAGTTGGGGTGTGCAGTGTTCAAGCTGATACTTGGAAGAGATAGTGAGTTCAAATCCAAACAGGAGGAGGTTGAATATAGGCACCTCTGAAATTTTTTACTACTTTTTTCCCGCAGTGGCAAAGAAATCTATCGTTTTTTCCTCTGAAAGTTCAACACAATGCAACCTTCCAAAATAGAATTCTGACATCAAGAATTCCGTCTATAGTACATTTGAGTGCACCTGTCATTTTCTCAGTCTCTGTGTATGCATGGAGCAAGATATAGGCTCATGGATTTAAGAATGAGAGGATATCATGAGACAGCAATCTCCACCTACGGCCATACTACCTTGACAGCGCCCGATCCCGTCAGATCTCGGAAGCTAAGCAGGGTGAGGCTTGATTAGTACTGGGTTGGGAGACTGCCTGGGAATACCAGGTGCTGTGGGTGTTTTTATTTTTTGCTTCCCTAATGAAAATATACATGGCATTCCTTGCAGCAAATGAAAATGTTTCATTTTTTACTACTTTTTTCCCGCAGTGGCAAAGAAATATATCGTTTTTTCCTCAGAAAGTTCAACACAATGCAACCTTCCAAAATAGAATTCTGACATCAAGAATTCCGTCTATAGTACATTTGAGTGCACCTGTCATTTTCTCAGTCTCTGTGTATGCATGGAGCAAGATATAGGCTCATGGATTTAAGAATGAGAGGATATCATGAGACAGCAATCTCCACCTACGGCCATACTACCTTGACAGCGCCCGATCCCGTCAGATCTCGGAAGTTAAGCAGGGTGAGGCTTGATTAGTACTGGATTTGGAGACTGCCTGGGAATACCAGGTGCTGTAGGGGTTTTTATTTTTCGCTTCCCTAATGAAAATATACATGGCATTCCTCGCAGCAAATGAAAATGTTTCATTTCTTGCTACTTTTTTCCCGCAGTGTCAAAGAAATCTATCGTTTTTTCCTCTGAAAGTTCAACACAATGCAACCTTCCAAAATAGAATTCTGACATCAAGAATTCCGTCTATAGTACATTTGAGTGCACCTGTCATTTTCTCAGTCTCTGTGTATGCATGGAGCAAGATATAGGCTCATGGATTTAAGAATGAGAGGATATCATGAGACAGCAATCTCCACCTACGGCCATACTACCTTGAAAGCGCCCGATCCCGTCAGATCTCGGAAGCTAAGCAGGGTGAGGCTTGATTAGTACTGGGTTGGGAGACTGCCTGGGAATACCAGGTGCTGTGGGTGTTTTTATTTTTTGCTTCCCTAATGAAAATATACATGGCATTCCTCGCAGCAAATGAAAATGTTTCATTTCTTGCTACTTTTTTCCCGCAGTGGCAAAGAAATCTATCGTTTTTTCCTCTGAAAGTTCAACACAATGCAACCTTCCAAAATAGAATTCTGACATCAAGAATTCCGTCTATAGTACATTTGAGTGCACCTGTCATTTTCTCAGTCTCTGTGTATGCATGGAGCAAGATATAGGCTCATGGATTTAAGAATGAGAGGATATCATGAGACAGCAATCTCCACCTACGGCCATACTACCTTGACAGCGCCCGATCCCGTCAGATCTCGGAAGCTAAGCAGGGTGAGGCTTGATTAGTACTGGGTTGGGAGACTGCCTGGGAATACCAGGTGCTGTGGGTGTTTTTATTTTTTGCTTCCCTAATGAAAATATACATGGCATTCCTTGCAGCAAATGAAAATGTTTCATTTTTTACTACTTTTTTCCCGCAGTGGCAAAGAAATATATCGTTTTTTCCTCAGAAAGTTCAACACAATGCAACCTTCCAAAATAGAATTCTGACATCAAGAATTCCGTCTATAGTACATTTGAGTGCACCTGTCATTTTCTCAGTCTCTGTGTATGCATGGAGCAAGATATAGGCTCATGGATTTAAGAATGAGAGGATATCATGAGACAGCAATCTCCACCTACGGCCATACTACCTTGACAGCGCCCGATCCCGTCAGATCTCGGAAGTTAAGCAGGGTGAGGCTTGATTAGTACTGGATTTGGAGACTGCCTGGGAATACCAGGTGCTGTAGGGGTTTTTATTTTTCGCTTCCCTAATGAAAATATACATGGCATTCCTCGCAGCAAATGAAAATGTTTCATTTCTTGCTACTTTTTTCCCGCAGTGTCAAAGAAATCTATCGTTTTTTCCTCTGAAAGTTCAACACAATGCAACCTTCCAAAATAGAATTCTGACATCAAGAATTCCGTCTATAGTACATTTGAGTGCACCTGTCATTTTCTCAGTCTCTGTGTATGCATGGAGCAAGATATAGGCTCATGGATTTAAGAATGAGAGGATATCATGAGACAGCAATCTCCACCTACGGCCATACTACCTTGAAAGCGCCCGATCCCGTCAGATCTCGGAAGCTAAGCAGGGTGAGGCTTGATTAGTACTGGGTTGGGAGACTGCCTGGGAATACCAGGTGCTGTGGGTGTTTTTATTTTTTGCTTCCCTAATGAAAATATACATGGCATTCCTCGCAGCAAATGAAAATGTTTCATTTCTTGCTACTTTTTTCCCGCAGTGGCAAAGAAATCTATCGTTTTTTCCTCTGAAAGTTCAACACAATGCAACCTTCCAAAATAGAATTCTGACATCAAGAATTCCGTCTATAGTACATTTGAGTGCACCTGTCATTTTCTCAGTCTCTGTGTATGCATGGAGCAAGATATAGGCTCATGGATTTAAGAATGAGAGGATATCATGAGACAGCAATCTCCACCTACGGCCATACTACCTTGACAGCGCCCGATCCCGTCAGATCTCGGAAGCTAAGCAGGGTGAGGCTTGATTAGTACTGGGTTGGGAGACTGCCTGGGAATACCAGGTGCTGTAGGGGTTTTTATATTTCGCTTCCCTAATGAAAATATACATGGCATTCCTCGCAGCAAATGAAAATGTTTCATTTCTTGCTACTTTTTTCCCGCAGTGGCAAAGAAATCTATCGTTTTTTCCTCTGAAAGTTCAACACAATGCAACCTTCCAAAATAGAATTCTGACATCAAGAATTCCGTCTATAGTACATTTGAGTGCACCTGTCATTTTCTCAGTCTCTGTGTATGCATGGAGCAAGATATAGGCTCATGGATTTAAGAATGAGAGGATATCATGAGACAGCAATCTCCACCTACGGCCATACTACCTTGACAGCGCCCGATCCCGTCAGATCTCGGAAGCTAAGCAGGGTGAGGCTTGATTAGTACTGGGTTGGGAGACTGCCTGGGAATACCAGGTGCTGTGGGTGTTTTTATTTTTTGCTTCCCTAATGAAAATATACATGGCATTCCTTGCAGCAAATGAAAATGTTTCATTTTTTACTACTTTTTTCCCGCAGTGGCAAAGAAATATATCGTTTTTTCCTCAGAAAGTTCAACACAATGCAACCTTCCAAAATAGAATTCTGACATCAAGAATTCCGTCTATAGTACATTTGAGTGCACCTGTCATTTTCTCAGTCTCTGTGTATGCATGGAGCAAGATATAGGCTCATGGATTTAAGAATGAGAGGATATCATGAGACAGCAATCTCCACCTACGGCCATACTACCTTGACAGCGCCCGATCCCGTCAGATCTCGGAAGTTAAGCAGGGTGAGGCTTGATTAGTACTGGATTTGGAGACTGCCTGGGAATACCAGGTGCTGTAGGGGTTTTTATTTTTCGCTTCCCTAATGAAAATATACATGGCATTCCTCGCAGCAAATGAAAATGTTTCATTTCTTGCTACTTTTTTCCCGCAGTGTCAAAGAAATCTATCGTTTTTTCCTCTGAAAGTTCAACACAATGCAACCTTCCAAAATAGAATTCTGACATCAAGAATTCCGTCTATAGTACATTTGAGTGCACCTGTCATTTTCTCAGTCTCTGTGTATGCATGGAGCAAGATATAGGCTCATGGATTTAAGAATGAGAGGATATCATGAGACAGCAATCTCCACCTACGGCCATACTACCTTGAAAGCGCCCGATCCCGTCAGATCTCGGAAGCTAAGCAGGGTGAGGCTTGATTAGTACTGGGTTGGGAGACTGCCTGGGAATACCAGGTGCTGTGGGTGTTTTTATTTTTTGCTTCCCTAATGAAAATATACATGGCATTCCTTGCAGCAAATGAAAATGTTTCATTTTTTACTACTTTTTTCCCGCAGTGGCAAAGAAATATATCGTTTTTTCCTCAGAAAGTTCAACACAATGCAACCTTCCAAAATAGAATTCTGACATCAAGAATTCCGTCTATAGTACATTTGAGTGCACCTGTCATTTTCTCAGTCTCTGTGTATGCATGGAGCAAGATATAGGCTCATGGATTTAAGAATGAGAGGATATCATGAGACAGCAATCTCCACCTACGGCCATACTACCTTGACAGCGCCCGATCCCGTCAGATCTCGGAAGCTAAGCAGGGTGAGGCTTGATTAGTACTGGGTTGGGAGACTGCCTGGGAATACCAGGTGCTGTAGGGGTTTTTATTTTTCGCTTCCCTAATGAAAATATACATGGCATTCCTCGCAGCAAATGAAAATGTTTCATTTCTTGCTACTTTTTTCCCGCAGTGGCAAAGAAATATATCGTTTTTTCCTCTGAAAGTTCAACACAATGCAACCTTCCAAAATAGAATTCTGACATCAAGAATTCCGTCTATAGTACATTTGAGTGCACCTGTCATTTTCTCAGTCTCTGTGTATGCATGGAGCAAGATATAGGCTCATGGATTTAAGAATGAGAGGATATCATGAGACAGCAATCTCCACCTACGGCCATACTACCTTGAAAGCGCCCGATCCCGTCAGATCTCGGAAGCTAAGCAGGGTGAGGCTTGATTAGTACTGGGTTGGGAGACTGCCTGGGAATACCAGGTGCTGTGAGTGTTTTTATTTTTTGCTTCACTAATCAAAATATACATGGCATTCCTTGCAGCAAATGAAAATGTTTCATTTTTTACTACTTTTTTCCCGCAGTGGCAAAGAAATCTATCGTTTTTTCCTCTGAAAGTTCAACACAATGCAACCTTCCAAAATAGAATTCTGACATCAAGAATTCCGTCTATAGTACATTTGAGTGCACCTGTCATTTTCTCAGTCTCTGTGTATGCATGGAGCAAGATATAGGCTCATGGATTTAAGAATGAGAGGATATCATGAGACAGCAATCTCCACCTACGGCCATACTACCTTGACAGCGCCCGATCCCGTCAGATCTCGGAAGCTAAGCAGGGTGAGGCTTGATTAGTACTGGGTTGGGAGACTGCCTGGGAATACCAGGTGCTGTGGGTGTTTTTATTTTTTGCTTCCCTAATGAAAATATACATGGCATTCCTTGCAGCAAATGAAAATGTTTCATTTTTTACTACTTTTTTCCCGCAGTGGCAAAGAAATATATCGTTTTTTCCTCAGAAAGTTCAACACAATGCAACCTTCCAAAATAGAATTCTGACATCAAGAATTCCGTCTATAGTACATTTGAGTGCACCTGTCATTTTCTCAGTCTCTGTGTATGCATGGAGCAAGATATAGGCTCATGGATTTAAGAATGAGAGGATATCATGAGACAGCAATCTCCACCTACGGCCATACTACCTTGACAGCGCCCGATCCCGTCAGATCTCGGAAGTTAAGCAGGGTGAGGCTTGATTAGTACTGGATTTGGAGACTGCCTGGGAATACCAGGTGCTGTAGGGGTTTTTATTTTTCGCTTCCCTAATGAAAATATACATGGCATTCCTCGCAGCAAATGAAAATGTTTCATTTCTTGCTACTTTTTTCCCGCAGTGTCAAAGAAATCTATCGTTTTTTCCTCTGAAAGTTCAACACAATGCAACCTTCCAAAATAGAATTCTGACATCAAGAATTCCGTCTATAGTACATTTGAGTGCACCTGTCATTTTCTCAGTCTCTGTGTATGCATGGAGCAAGATATAGGCTCATGGATTTAAGAATGAGAGGATATCATGAGACAGCAATCTCCACCTACGGCCATACTACCTTGAAAGCGCCCGATCCCGTCAGATCTCGGAAGCTAAGCAGGGTGAGGCTTGATTAGTACTGGGTTGGGAGACTGCCTGGGAATACCAGGTGCTGTGGGTGTTTTTATTTTTTGCTTCCCTAATGAAAATATACATGGCATTCCTTGCAGCAAATGAAAATGTTTCATTTTTTACTACTTTTTTCCCGCAGTGGCAAAGAAATATATCGTTTTTTCCTCAGAAAGTTCAACACAATGCAACCTTCCAAAATAGAATTCTGACATCAAGAATTCCGTCTATAGTACATTTGAGTGCACCTGTCATTTTCTCAGTCTCTGTGTATGCATGGAGCAAGATATAGGCTCATGGATTTAAGAATGAGAGGATATCATGAGACAGCAATCTCCACCTACGGCCATACTACCTTGACAGCGCCCGATCCCGTCAGATCTCGGAAGCTAAGCAGGGTGAGGCTTGATTAGTACTGGGTTGGGAGACTGCCTGGGAATACCAGGTGCTGTAGGGGTTTTTATATTTCGCTTCCCTAATGAAAATATACATGGCATTCCTCGCAGCAAATGAAAATGTTTCATTTCTTGCTACTTTTTTCCCGCAGTGGCAAAGAAATCTATCGTTTTTTCCTCTGAAAGTTCAACACAATGCAACCTTCCAAAATAGAATTCTGACATCAAGAATTCCGTCTATAGTACATTTGAGTGCACCTGTCATTTTCTCAGTCTCTGTGTATGCATGGAGCAAGATATAGGCTCATGGATTTAAGAATGAGAGGATATCATGAGACAGCAATCTCCACCTACGGCCATACTACCTTGAAAGCGCCCGATCCCGTCAGATCTCGGAAGCTAAGCAGGGTGAGGCTTGATTAGTACTGGGTTGGGAGACTGCCTGGGAATACCAGGTGCTGTGGGTGTTTTTATTTTTTGCTTCCCTAATGAAAATATACATGGCATTCCTTGCAGCAAATGAAAATGTTTCATTTTTTACTACTTTTTTCCCGCAGTGGCAAAGAAATATATCGTTTTTTCCTCAGAAAGTTCAACACAATGCAACCTTCCAAAATAGAATTCTGACATCAAGAATTCCGTCTATAGTACATTTGAGTGCACCTGTCATTTTCTCAGTCTCTGTGTATGCATGGAGCAAGATATAGGCTCATGGATTTAAGAATGAGAGGATATCATGAGACAGCAATCTCCACCTACGGCCATACTACCTTGAAAGCGCCCGATCCCGTCAGATCTCGGAAGCTAAGCAGGGTGAGGCTTGATTAGTACTGGGTTGGGAGACTGCCTGGGAATACCAGGTGCTGTAGGGGTTTTTATTTTTCGCTTCCCTAATGAAAATATACATGGCATTCCTCGCAGCAAATGAAAATGTTTCATTTCTTGCTACTTTTTTCCCGGAGTGGCAAAGAAATATATTGTTTTTTCCTCTGAAAGTTCAACACAATGCAACCTTCCAAAATAGAATTCTGACATCAAGAATTCCGTCTATAGTATATTTGAGTGCACCTGTCATTTTCTCAGTCTCTGATTTAATTTCTCCATTTAAGGTAATTCTTCAAGAATGTATTTTTTTAACGGTCACAATAATACACTTATGCCTCCCATGTCATTTAGAAATATATCATACAGGCCTCAGAACACTCAGCATGTTATATGGTGAGCTTGTGGCTCACAGAGTTGGGGTGTGCAGTGTTCAAACTGATACTTGGAAGAGATAGTGAGTTCAAATCCAAACAGGAGGAGGTTGAATATAGGCACCTCTGAAATTTTTTACTACTTTTTTCCCGCAGTGGCAAAGAAATCTATCGTTTTTTCCTTTGAAAGTTCAACACAATGCAACCTTCCAAAATAGAATTCTGACATCAAGAATTCCGTCTATAGTACATTTGAGTGCACCTGTCATTTTCTCAGTCTCTGTGTATGCATGGAGCAAGATATAGGCTCATGGATTTAAGAATGAGAGGATATCATGAGACAGCAATCTCCACCTACGGCCATACTACCTTGACAGCGCCCGATCCCGTCAGATCTCGGAAGCTAAGCAGGGTGAGGCTTGATTAGTACTGGGTTGGGAGACTGCCTGGGAATACCAGGTGCTGTAGGGGTTTTTATTTTTCGCTTCCCTAATGAAAATATACATGGCATTCCTCGCAGCAAATGAAAATGTTTCATTTCTTGCTACTTTTTTCCCGCAGTGGCAAAGAAATCTATCGTTTTTTCCTCTGAAAGTTCAACACAATGCAACCTTCCAAAATAGAATTCTGACATCAAGAATTCCGTCTATAGTACATTTGAGTGCACCTGTCATTTTCTCAGTCTCTGTGTATGCATGGAGCAAGATATAGGCTCATGGATTTAAGAATGAGAGGATATCATGAGACAGCAATCTCCACCTACGGCCATACTACCTTGAAAGCGCCCGATCCCGTCAGATCTCGGAAGCTAAGCAGGGTGAGGCTTGATTAGTACTGGGTTGGGAGACTGCCTGGGAATACCAGGTGCTGTGGGTGTTTTTATTTTTTGCTTCCCTAATGAAAATATACATGGCATTCCTTGCAGCAAATGAAAATGTTTCATTTTTTACTACTTTTTTCCCGCAGTGGCAAAGAAATATATCGTTTTTTCCTCAGAAAGTTCAACACAATGCAACCTTCCAAAATAGAATTCTGACATCAAGAATTCCGTCTATAGTACATTTGAGTGCACCTGTCATTTTCTCAGTCTCTGTGTATGCATGGAGCAAGATATAGGCTCATGGATTTAAGAATGAGAGGATATCATGAGACAGCAATCTCCACCTACGGCCATACTACCTTGAAAGCGCCCGATCCCGTCAGATCTCGGAAGCTAAGCATTGTGAGGCTTGATTAGTCCTGGGTTGGGAGACTGCCTGGGAATACCAGGTGCTGTAGGGGTTTTTATTTTTCGCTTCCCTAATGAAAATATACATGGCATTCCTCGCAGCAAATGAAAATGTTTCATTTCTTGCTACTTTTTTCCCGGAGTGGCAAAGAAATATATTGTTTTTTCCTCTGAAAGTTCAACACAATGCAACCTTCCAAAATAGAATTCTGACATCAAGAATTCCGTCTATAGTATATTTGAGTGCACCTGTCATTTTCTCAGTCTCTGATTTAATTTCTCCATTTAAGGTAATTCTTCAAGAATGTATTTTTTTAACGGTCACAATAATACACTTATGCCTCCCATGTCATTTAGAAATATATCATACAGGCCTCAGAACACTCAGCATGTTGTATGGTGAGCTTGTGGCTCACAGAGTTGGGGTGTGCAGTGTTCAAGCTGATACTTGGAAGAGATAGTGAGTTCAAATCCAAACAGGAGGAGGTTGAATATAGGCACCTCTGAAATTTTTTACTACTTTTTTCCCGCAGTGGCAAAGAAATCTATCGTTTTTTCCTCTGAAAGTTCAACACAATGCAACCTTCCAAAATAGAATTCTGACATCAAGAATTCCGTCTATAGTACATTTGAGTGCACCTGTCATTTTCTCAGTCTCTGTGTATGCATGGAGCAAGATATAGGCTCATGGATTTAAGAATGAGAGGATATCATGAGACAGCAATCTCCACCTACGGCCATACTACCTTGACAGCGCCCGATCCCGTCAGATCTCGGAAGCTAAGCAGGGTGAGGCTTGATTAGTACTGGGTTGGGAGACTGCCTGGGAATACCAGGTGCTGTGGGTGTTTTTATTTTTTGCTTCCCTAATGAAAATATACATGGCATTCCTTGCAGCAAATGAAAATGTTTCATTTTTTACTACTTTTTTCCCGCAGTGGCAAAGAAATCTATCGTTTTTTCCTTTGAAAGTTCAACACAATGCAACCTTCCAAAATAGAATTCTGACATCAAGAATTCCGTCTATAGTACATTTGAGTGCACCTGTCATTTTCTCAGTCTCTGTGTATGCATGGAGCAAGATATAGGCTCATGGATTTAAGAATGAGAGGATATCATGAGACAGCAATCTCCACCTACGGCCATACTACCTTGACAGCGCCCGATCCCGTCAGATCTCGGAAGCTAAGCAGGGTGAGGCTTGATTAGTACTGGGTTGGGAGACTGCCTGGGAATACCAGGTGCTGTAGGGGTTTTTATTTTTCGCTTCCCTAATGAAAATATACATGGCATTCCTCGCAGCAAATGAAAATGTTTCATTTCTTGCTACTTTTTTCCCGCAGTGGCAAAGAAATCTATCGTTTTTTCCTCTGAAAGTTCAACACAATGCAACCTTCCAAAATAGAATTCTGACATCAAGAATTCCGTCTATAGTACATTTGAGTGCACCTGTCATTTTCTCAGTCTCTGTGTATGCATGGAGCAAGATATAGGCTCATGGATTTAAGAATGAGAGGATATCATGAGACAGCAATCTCCACCTACGGCCATACTACCTTGAAAGCGCCCGATCCCGTCAGATCTCGGAAGCTAAGCAGGGTGAGGCTTGATTAGTACTGGGTTGGGAGACTGCCTGGGAATACCAGGTGCTGTGGGTGTTTTTATTTTTTGCTTCCCTAATGAAAATATACATGGCATTCCTTGCAGCAAATGAAAATGTTTCATTTTTTACTACTTTTTTCCCGCAGTGGCAAAGAAATATATCGTTTTTTCCTCAGAAAGTTCAACACAATGCAACCTTCCAAAATAGAATTCTGACATCAAGAATTCCGTCTATAGTACATTTGAGTGCACCTGTCATTTTCTCAGTCTCTGTGTATGCATGGAGCAAGATATAGGCTCATGGATTTAAGAATGAGAGGATATCATGAGACAGCAATCTCCACCTACGGCCATACTACCTTGAAAGCGCCCGATCCCGTCAGATCTCGGAAGCTAAGCAGGGTGAGGCTTGATTAGTCCTGGGTTGGGAGACTGCCTGGGAATACCAGGTGCTGTAGGGGTTTTTATTTTTCGCTTCCCTAATGAAAATATACATGGCATTCCTCGCAGCAAATGAAAATGTTTCATTTCTTGCTACTTTTTTCCCGGAGTGGCAAAGAAATATATTGTTTTTTCCTCTGAAAGTTCAACACAATGCAACCTTCCAAAATAGAATTCTGACATCAAGAATTCCGTCTATAGTATATTTGAGTGCACCTGTCATTTTCTCAGTCTCTGATTTAATTTCTCCATTTAAGGTAATTCTTCAAGAATGTATTTTTTTAACGGTCACAATAATACACTTATGCCTCCCATGTCATTTAGAAATATATCATACAGGCCTCAGAACACTCAGCATGTTATATGGTGAGCTTGTGGCTCACAGAGTTGGGGTGTGCAGTGTTCAAGCTGATACTTGGAAGAGATAGTGAGTTCAAATCCAAACAGGAGGAGGTTGAATATAGGCACCTCTGAAATTTTTTACTACTTTTTTCCCGCAGTGGCAAAGAAATCTATCGTTTTTTCCTCTGAAAGTTCAACACAATGCAACCTTCCAAAATAGAATTCTGACATCAAGAATTCCGTCTATAGTACATTTGAGTGCACCTGTCATTTTCTCAGTCTCTGTGTATGCATGGAGCAAGATATAGGCTCATGGATTTAAGAATGAGAGGATATCATGAGACAGCAATCTCCACCTACGGCCATACTACCTTGACAGCGCCCGATCCCGTCAGATCTCGGAAGCTAAGCAGGGTGAGGCTTGATTAGTACTGGGTTGGGAGACTGCCTGGGAATACCAGGTGCTGTGGGTGTTTTTATTTTTTGCTTCCCTAATGAAAATATACATGGCATTCCTTGCAGCAAATGAAAATGTTTCATTTTTTACTACTTTTTTCCCGCAGTGGCAAAGAAATATATCGTTTTTTCCTCAGAAAGTTCAACACAATGCAACCTTCCAAAATAGAATTCTGACATCAAGAATTCCGTCTATAGTACATTTGAGTGCACCTGTCATTTTCTCAGTCTCTGTGTATGCATGGAGCAAGATATAGGCTCATGGATTTAAGAATGAGAGGATATCATGAGACAGCAATCTCCACCTACGGCCATACTACCTTGACAGCGCCCGATCCCGTCAGATCTCGGAAGTTAAGCAGGGTGAGGCTTGATTAGTACTGGATTTGGAGACTGCCTGGGAATACCAGGTGCTGTAGGGGTTTTTATTTTTCGCTTCCCTAATGAAAATATACATGGCATTCCTCGCAGCAAATGAAAATGTTTCATTTCTTGCTACTTTTTTCCCGCAGTGTCAAAGAAATCTATCGTTTTTTCCTCTGAAAGTTCAACACAATGCAACCTTCCAAAATAGAATTCTGACATCAAGAATTCCGTCTATAGTACATTTGAGTGCACCTGTCATTTTCTCAGTCTCTGTGTATGCATGGAGCAAGATATAGGCTCATGGATTTAAGAATGAGAGGATATCATGAGACAGCAATCTCCACCTACGGCCATACTACCTTGAAAGCGCCCGATCCCGTCAGATCTCGGAAGCTAAGCAGGGTGAGGCTTGATTAGTACTGGGTTGGGAGACTGCCTGGGAATACCAGGTGCTGTGGGTGTTTTTATTTTTTGCTTCCCTAATGAAAATATACATGGCATTCCTTGCAGCAAATGAAAATGTTTCATTTTTTACTACTTTTTTCCCGCAGTGGCAAAGAAATATATCGTTTTTTCCTCAGAAAGTTCAACACAATGCAACCTTCCAAAATAGAATTCTGACATCAAGAATTCCGTCTATAGTACATTTGAGTGCACCTGTCATTTTCTCAGTCTCTGTGTATGCATGGAGCAAGATATAGGCTCATGGATTTAAGAATGAGAGGATATCATGAGACAGCAATCTCCACCTACGGCCATACTACCTTGACAGCGCCCGATCCCGTCAGATCTCGGAAGCTAAGCAGGGTGAGGCTTGATTAGTACTGGGTTGGGAGACTGCCTGGGAATACCAGGTGCTGTAGGGGTTTTTATATTTCGCTTCCCTAATGAAAATATACATGGCATTCCTCGCAGCAAATGAAAATGTTTCATTTCTTGCTACTTTTTTCCCGCAGTGGCAAAGAAATCTATCGTTTTTTCCTCTGAAAGTTCAACACAATGCAACCTTCCAAAATAGAATTCTGACATCAAGAATTCCGTCTATAGTACATTTGAGTGCACCTGTCATTTTCTCAGTCTCTGTGTATGCATGGAGCAAGATATAGGCTCATGGATTTAAGAATGAGAGGATATCATGAGACAGCAATCTCCACCTACGGCCATACTACCTTGACAGCGCCCGATCCCGTCAGATCTCGGAAGCTAAGCAGGGTGAGGCTTGATTAGTACTGGGTTGGGAGACTGCCTGGGAATACCAGGTGCTGTGGGTGTTTTTATTTTTTGCTTCCCTAATGAAAATATACATGGCATTCCTTGCAGCAAATGAAAATGTTTCATTTTTTACTACTTTTTTCCCGCAGTGGCAAAGAAATATATCGTTTTTTCCTCAGAAAGTTCAACACAATGCAACCTTCCAAAATAGAATTCTGACATCAAGAATTCCGTCTATAGTACATTTGAGTGCACCTGTCATTTTCTCAGTCTCTGTGTATGCATGGAGCAAGATATAGGCTCATGGATTTAAGAATGAGAGGATATCATGAGACAGCAATCTCCACCTACGGCCATACTACCTTGACAGCGCCCGATCCCGTCAGATCTCGGAAGTTAAGCAGGGTGAGGCTTGATTAGTACTGGATTTGGAGACTGCCTGGGAATACCAGGTGCTGTAGGGGTTTTTATTTTTCGCTTCCCTAATGAAAATATACATGGCATTCCTCGCAGCAAATGAAAATGTTTCATTTCTTGCTACTTTTTTCCCGCAGTGTCAAAGAAATCTATCGTTTTTTCCTCTGAAAGTTCAACACAATGCAACCTTCCAAAATAGAATTCTGACATCAAGAATTCCGTCTATAGTACATTTGAGTGCACCTGTCATTTTCTCAGTCTCTGTGTATGCATGGAGCAAGATATAGGCTCATGGATTTAAGAATGAGAGGATATCATGAGACAGCAATCTCCACCTACGGCCATACTACCTTGAAAGCGCCCGATCCCGTCAGATCTCGGAAGCTAAGCAGGGTGAGGCTTGATTAGTACTGGGTTGGGAGACTGCCTGGGAATACCAGGTGCTGTGGGTGTTTTTATTTTTTGCTTCCCTAATGAAAATATACATGGCATTCCTTGCAGCAAATGAAAATGTTTCATTTTTTACTACTTTTTTCCCGCAGTGGCAAAGAAATATATCGTTTTTTCCTCAGAAAGTTCAACACAATGCAACCTTCCAAAATAGAATTCTGACATCAAGAATTCCGTCTATAGTACATTTGAGTGCACCTGTCATTTTCTCAGTCTCTGTGTATGCATGGAGCAAGATATAGGCTCATGGATTTAAGAATGAGAGGATATCATGAGACAGCAATCTCCACCTACGGCCATACTACCTTGACAGCGCCCGATCCCGTCAGATCTCGGAAGCTAAGCAGGGTGAGGCTTGATTAGTACTGGGTTGGGAGACTGCCTGGGAATACCAGGTGCTGTAGGGGTTTTTATATTTCGCTTCCCTAATGAAAATATACATGGCATTCCTCGCAGCAAATGAAAATGTTTCATTTCTTGCTACTTTTTTCCCGCAGTGGCAAAGAAATCTATCGTTTTTTCCTCTGAAAGTTCAACACAATGCAACCTTCCAAAATAGAATTCTGACATCAAGAATTCCGTCTATAGTACATTTGAGTGCACCTGTCATTTTCTCAGTCTCTGTGTATGCATGGAGCAAGATATAGGCTCATGGATTTAAGAATGAGAGGATATCATGAGACAGCAATCTCCACCTACGGCCATACTACCTTGACAGCGCCCGATCCCGTCAGATCTCGGAAGCTAAGCAGGGTGAGGCTTGATTAGTACTGGGTTGGGAGACTGCCTGGGAATACCAGGTGCTGTGGGTGTTTTTATTTTTTGCTTCCCTAATGAAAATATACATGGCATTCCTTGCAGCAAATGAAAATGTTTCATTTTTTACTACTTTTTTCCCGCAGTGGCAAAGAAATATATCGTTTTTTCCTCAGAAAGTTCAACACAATGCAACCTTCCAAAATAGAATTCTGACATCAAGAATTCCGTCTATAGTACATTTGAGTGCACCTGTCATTTTCTCAGTCTCTGTGTATGCATGGAGCAAGATATAGGCTCATGGATTTAAGAATGAGAGGATATCATGAGACAGCAATCTCCACCTACGGCCATACTACCTTGACAGCGCCCGATCCCGTCAGATCTCGGAAGTTAAGCAGGGTGAGGCTTGATTAGTACTGGATTTGGAGACTGCCTGGGAATACCAGGTGCTGTAGGGGTTTTTATTTTTCGCTTCCCTAATGAAAATATACATGGCATTCCTCGCAGCAAATGAAAATGTTTCATTTCTTGCTACTTTTTTCCCGCAGTGTCAAAGAAATCTATCGTTTTTTCCTCTGAAAGTTCAACACAATGCAACCTTCCAAAATAGAATTCTGACATCAAGAATTCCGTCTATAGTACATTTGAGTGCACCTGTCATTTTCTCAGTCTCTGTGTATGCATGGAGCAAGATATAGGCTCATGGATTTAAGAATGAGAGGATATCATGAGACAGCAATCTCCACCTACGGCCATACTACCTTGAAAGCGCCCGATCCCGTCAGATCTCGGAAGCTAAGCAGGGTGAGGCTTGATTAGTACTGGGTTGGGAGACTGCCTGGGAATACCAGGTGCTGTGGGTGTTTTTATTTTTTGCTTCCCTAATGAAAATATACATGGCATTCCTTGCAGCAAATGAAAATGTTTCATTTTTTACTACTTTTTTCCCGCAGTGGCAAAGAAATATATCGTTTTTTCCTCAGAAAGTTCAACACAATGCAACCTTCCAAAATAGAATTCTGACATCAAGAATTCCGTCTATAGTACATTTGAGTGCACCTGTCATTTTCTCAGTCTCTGTGTATGCATGGAGCAAGATATAGGCTCATGGATTTAAGAATGAGAGGATATCATGAGACAGCAATCTCCACCTACGGCCATACTACCTTGACAGCGCCCGATCCCGTCAGATCTCGGAAGTTAAGCAGGGTGAGGCTTGATTAGTACTGGATTTGGAGACTGCCTGGGAATACCAGGTGCTGTAGGGGTTTTTATTTTTCGCTTCCCTAATGAAAATATACATGGCATTCCTCGCAGCAAATGAAAATGTTTCATTTCTTGCTACTTTTTTCCCGCAGTGTCAAAGAAATCTATCGTTTTTTCCTCTGAAAGTTCAACACAATGCAACCTTCCAAAATAGAATTCTGACATCAAGAATTCCGTCTATAGTACATTTGAGTGCACCTGTCATTTTCTCAGTCTCTGTGTATGCATGGAGCAAGATATAGGCTCATGGATTTAAGAATGAGAGGATATCATGAGACAGCAATCTCCACCTACGGCCATACTACCTTGAAAGCGCCCGATCCCGTCAGATCTCGGAAGCTAAGCAGGGTGAGGCTTGATTAGTACTGGGTTGGGAGACTGCCTGGGAATACCAGGTGCTGTGGGTGTTTTTATTTTTTGCTTCCCTAATGAAAATATACATGGCATTCCTTGCAGCAAATGAAAATGTTTCATTTTTTACTACTTTTTTCCCGCAGTGGCAAAGAAATATATCGTTTTTTCCTCAGAAAGTTCAACACAATGCAACCTTCCAAAATAGAATTCTGACATCAAGAATTCCGTCTATAGTACATTTGAGTGCACCTGTCATTTTCTCAGTCTCTGTGTATGCATGGAGCAAGATATAGGCTCATGGATTTAAGAATGAGAGGATATCATGAGACAGCAATCTCCACCTACGGCCATACTACCTTGACAGCGCCCGATCCCGTCAGATCTCGGAAGCTAAGCAGGGTGAGGCTTGATTAGTACTGGGTTGGGAGACTGCCTGGGAATACCAGGTGCTGTAGGGGTTTTTATTTTTCGCTTCCCTAATGAAAATATACATGGCATTCTTCGCAGCAAATGAAAATGTTTCATCTCTTGCTACTTTTTTCCCGCAGTGGCAAAGAAATATATCGTTTTTTCCTCTGAAAGTTCAACACAATGCAACCTTCCAAAATAGAATTCTGACATCAAGATTTCCGTCTATAGTACATTTGAGTGCACCTGTCATTTTCTCAGTCTCTGTGTATGCATGGAGCAAGATATAGGCTCATGGATTTAAGAATGAGAGGATATCATGAGACAGCAATCTCCACCTACGGCCATACTACCTTGAAAGCGCCCGATCCCGTCAGATCTCGGAAGCTAAGCAGGGTGAGGCTTGATTAGTACTGGGTTGGGAGACTGCCTGGGAATACCAGGTGCTGTGGGTGTTTTTATTTTTTGCTTCCCTAATGAAAATATACATGGCATTCCTTGCAGCAAATGAAAATGTTTCATTTTTTACTACTTTTTTCCCGCAGTGGCAAAGAAATCTATCGTTTTTTCCTCTGAAAGTTCAACACAATGCAACCTTCCAAAATAGAATTCTGACATCAAGAATTCCGTCTATAGTACATTTGAGTGCACCTGTCATTTTCTCAGTCTCTGTGTATGCATGGAGCAAGATATAGGCTCATGGATTTAAGAATGAGAGGATATCATGAGACAGCAATCTCCACCTACGGCCATACTACCTTGACAGCGCCCGATCCCGTCAGATCTCGGAAGCTAAGCAGGGTGAGGCTTGATTAGTACTGGGTTGGGAGACTGCCTGGGAATACCAGGTGCTGTGGGTGTTTTTATTTTTTGCTTCCCTAATGAAAATATACATGGCATTCCTTGCAGCAAATGAAAATGTTTCATTTTTTACTACTTTTTTCCCGCAGTGGCAAAGAAATATATCGTTTTTTCCTCAGAAAGTTCAACACAATGCAACCTTCCAAAATAGAATTCTGACATCAAGAATTCCGTCTATAGTACATTTGAGTGCACCTGTCATTTTCTCAGTCTCTGTGTATGCATGGAGCAAGATATAGGCTCATGGATTTAAGAATGAGAGGATATCATGAGACAGCAATCTCCACCTACGGCCATACTACCTTGACAGCGCCCGATCCCGTCAGATCTCGGAAGTTAAGCAGGGTGAGGCTTGATTAGTACTGGATTTGGAGACTGCCTGGGAATACCAGGTGCTGTAGGGGTTTTTATTTTTCGCTTCCCTAATGAAAATATACATGGCATTCCTCGCAGCAAATGAAAATGTTTCATTTCTTGCTACTTTTTTCCCGCAGTGTCAAAGAAATCTATCGTTTTTTCCTCTGAAAGTTCAACACAATGCAACCTTCCAAAATAGAATTCTGACATCAAGAATTCCGTCTATAGTACATTTGAGTGCACCTGTCATTTTCTCAGTCTCTGTGTATGCATGGAGCAAGATATAGGCTCATGGATTTAAGAATGAGAGGATATCATGAGACAGCAATCTCCACCTACGGCCATACTACCTTGAAAGCGCCCGATCCCGTCAGATCTCGGAAGCTAAGCAGGGTGAGGCTTGATTAGTACTGGGTTGGGAGACTGCCTGGGAATACCAGGTGCTGTGGGTGTTTTTATTTTTTGCTTCCCTAATGAAAATATACATGGCATTCCTTGCAGCAAATGAAAATGTTTCATTTTTTACTACTTTTTTCCCGCAGTGGCAAAGAAATATATCGTTTTTTCCTCAGAAAGTTCAACACAATGCAACCTTCCAAAATAGAATTCTGACATCAAGAATTCCGTCTATAGTACATTTGAGTGCACCTGTCATTTTCTCAGTCTCTGTGTATGCATGGAGCAAGATATAGGCTCATGGATTTAAGAATGAGAGGATATCATGAGACAGCAATCTCCACCTACGGCCATACTACCTTGACAGCGCCCGATCCCGTCAGATCTCGGAAGCTAAGCAGGGTGAGGCTTGATTAGTACTGGGTTGGGAGACTGCCTGGGAATACCAGGTGCTGTAGGGGTTTTTATATTTCGCTTCCCTAATGAAAATATACATGGCATTCCTCGCAGCAAATGAAAATGTTTCATTTCTTGCTACTTTTTTCCCGCAGTGGCAAAGAAATCTATCGTTTTTTCCTCTGAAAGTTCAACACAATGCAACCTTCCAAAATAGAATTCTGACATCAAGAATTCCGTCTATAGTACATTTGAGTGCACCTGTCATTTTCTCAGTCTCTGTGTATGCATGGAGCAAGATATAGGCTCATGGATTTAAGAATGAGAGGATATCATGAGACAGCAATCTCCACCTACGGCCATACTACCTTGACAGCGCCCGATCCCGTCAGATCTCGGAAGCTAAGCAGGGTGAGGCTTGATTAGTACTGGGTTGGGAGACTGCCTGGGAATACCAGGTGCTGTGGGTGTTTTTATTTTTTGCTTCCCTAATGAAAATATACATGGCATTCCTTGCAGCAAATGAAAATGTTTCATTTTTTACTACTTTTTTCCCGCAGTGGCAAAGAAATATATCGTTTTTTCCTCAGAAAGTTCAACACAATGCAACCTTCCAAAATAGAATTCTGACATCAAGAATTCCGTCTATAGTACATTTGAGTGCACCTGTCATTTTCTCAGTCTCTGTGTATGCATGGAGCAAGATATAGGCTCATGGATTTAAGAATGAGAGGATATCATGAGACAGCAATCTCCACCTACGGCCATACTACCTTGACAGCGCCCGATCCCGTCAGATCTCGGAAGTTAAGCAGGGTGAGGCTTGATTAGTACTGGATTTGGAGACTGCCTGGGAATACCAGGTGCTGTAGGGGTTTTTATTTTTCGCTTCCCTAATGAAAATATACATGGCATTCCTCGCAGCAAATGAAAATGTTTCATTTCTTGCTACTTTTTTCCCGCAGTGTCAAAGAAATCTATCGTTTTTTCCTCTGAAAGTTCAACACAATGCAACCTTCCAAAATAGAATTCTGACATCAAGAATTCCGTCTATAGTACATTTGAGTGCACCTGTCATTTTCTCAGTCTCTGTGTATGCATGGAGCAAGATATAGGCTCATGGATTTAAGAATGAGAGGATATCATGAGACAGCAATCTCCACCTACGGCCATACTACCTTGAAAGCGCCCGATCCCGTCAGATCTCGGAAGCTAAGCAGGGTGAGGCTTGATTAGTACTGGGTTGGGAGACTGCCTGGGAATACCAGGTGCTGTGGGTGTTTTTATTTTTTGCTTCCCTAATGAAAATATACATGGCATTCCTTGCAGCAAATGAAAATGTTTCATTTTTTACTACTTTTTTCCCGCAGTGGCAAAGAAATATATCGTTTTTTCCTCAGAAAGTTCAACACAATGCAACCTTCCAAAATAGAATTCTGACATCAAGAATTCCGTCTATAGTACATTTGAGTGCACCTGTCATTTTCTCAGTCTCTGTGTATGCATGGAGCAAGATATAGGCTCATGGATTTAAGAATGAGAGGATATCATGAGACAGCAATCTCCACCTACGGCCATACTACCTTGACAGCGCCCGATCCCGTCAGATCTCGGAAGCTAAGCAGGGTGAGGCTTGATTAGTACTGGGTTGGGAGACTGCCTGGGAATACCAGGTGCTGTAGGGGTTTTTATATTTCGCTTCCCTAATGAAAATATACATGGCATTCCTCGCAGCAAATGAAAATGTTTCATTTCTTGCTACTTTTTTCCCGCAGTGGCAAAGAAATCTATCGTTTTTTCCTCTGAAAGTTCAACACAATGCAACCTTCCAAAATAGAATTCTGACATCAAGAATTCCGTCTATAGTACATTTGAGTGCACCTGTCATTTTCTCAGTCTCTGTGTATGCATGGAGCAAGATATAGGCTCATGGATTTAAGAATGAGAGGATATCATGAGACAGCAATCTCCACCTACGGCCATACTACCTTGAAAGCGCCCGATCCCGTCAGATCTCGGAAGCTAAGCAGGGTGAGGCTTGATTAGTACTGGGTTGGGAGACTGCCTGGGAATACCAGGTGCTGTGGGTGTTTTTATTTTTTGCTTCCCTAATGAAAATATACATGGCATTCCTTGCAGCAAATGAAAATGTTTCATTGTTTACTACTTTTTTCCCGCAGTGGCAAAGAAATATATCGTTTTTTCCTCAGAAAGTTCAACACAATGCAACCTTCCAAAATAGAATTCTGACATCAAGAATTCCGTCTATAGTACATTTGAGTGCACCTGTCATTTTCTCAGTCTCTGTGTATGCATGGAGCAAGATATAGGCTCATGGATTTAAGAATGAGAGGATATCATGAGACAGCAATCTCCACCTACGGCCATACTACCTTGACAGCGCCCGATCCCGTCAGATCTCGGAAGCTAAGCAGGGTGAGGCTTGATTAGTACTGGGTTGGGAGACTGCCTGGGAATACCAGGTGCTGTAGGGGTTTTTATTTTTCGCTTCCCTAATGAAAATATACATGGCATTCCTCGCTGCAAATGAAAATGTTTCAATTCTTGCTACTTTTTTCCCGCAGTGGCAAAGAAATATATCGTTTTTTCCTCTGAAAGTTCAACACAATGCAACCTTCCAAAATAGAATTCTGACATCAAGAATTCCGTCTATAGTACATTTGAGTGCACCTGTCATTTTCTCAGTCTCTGTGTATGCATGGAGCAAGATATAGGCTCATGGATTTAAGAATGAGAGGATATCATGAGACAGCAATCTCCACCTACGGCCATACTACCTTGACAGCGCCCGATCCCGTCAGATCTCGGAAGCTAAGCAGGGTGAGGCTTGATTAGTACTGGGTTGGGAGACTGCCTGGGAATACCAGGTGCTGTAGGGGTTTTTATTTTTCGCTTCCCTAATGAAAATATACATGGCATTCCTCGCAGCAAATGAAAATGTTTCATTTCTTGCTACTTTTTTCCCGCAGTGGCAAAGAAATCTATCGTTTTTTCCTCTGAAAGTTCAACACAATGCAACCTTCCAAAATAGAATTCTGACATCAAGAATTCCGTCTATAGTACATTTGAGTGCACCTGTCATTTTCTCAGTCTCTGTGTATGCATGGAGCAAGATATAGGCTCATGGATTTAAGAATGAGAGGATATCATGAGACAGCAATCTCCACCTACGGCCATACTACCTTGACAGCGCCCGATCCCGTCAGATCTCGGAAGCTAAGCAGGGTGAGGCTTGATTAGTACTGGGTTGGGAGACTGCCTGGGAATACCAGGTGCTGTGGGTGTTTTTATTTTTTGCTTCCCTAATGAAAATATACATGGCATTCCTTGCAGCAAATGAAAATGTTTCATTTTTTACTACTTTTTTCCCGCAGTGGCAAAGAAATATATCGTTTTTTCCTCAGAAAGTTCAACACAATGCAACCTTCCAAAATAGAATTCTGACATCAAGAATTCCGTCTATAGTACATTTGAGTGCACCTGTCATTTTCTCAGTCTCTGTGTATGCATGGAGCAAGATATAGGCTCATGGATTTAAGAATGAGAGGATATCATGAGACAGCAATCTCCACCTACGGCCATACTACCTTGACAGCGCCCGATCCCGTCAGATCTCGGAAGTTAAGCAGGGTGAGGCTTGATTAGTACTGGATTTGGAGACTGCCTGGGAATACCAGGTGCTGTAGGGGTTTTTATTTTTCGCTTCCCTAATGAAAATATACATGGCATTCCTCGCAGCAAATGAAAATGTTTCATTTCTTGCTACTTTTTTCCCGCAGTGTCAAAGAAATCTATCGTTTTTTCCTCTGAAAGTTCAACACAATGCAACCTTCCAAAATAGAATTCTGACATCAAGAATTCCGTCTATAGTACATTTGAGTGCACCTGTCATTTTCTCAGTCTCTGTGTATGCATGGAGCAAGATATAGGCTCATGGATTTAAGAATGAGAGGATATCATGAGACAGCAATCTCCACCTACGGCCATACTACCTTGAAAGCGCCCGATCCCGTCAGATCTCGGAAGCTAAGCAGGGTGAGGCTTGATTAGTACTGGGTTGGGAGACTGCCTGGGAATACCAGGTGCTGTGGGTGTTTTTATTTTTTGCTTCCCTAATGAAAATATACATGGCATTCCTTGCAGCAAATGAAAATGTTTCATTTTTTACTACTTTTTTCCCGCAGTGGCAAAGAAATATATCGTTTTTTCCTCAGAAAGTTCAACACAATGCAACCTTCCAAAATAGAATTCTGACATCAAGAATTCCGTCTATAGTACATTTGAGTGCACCTGTCATTTTCTCAGTCTCTGTGTATGCATGGAGCAAGATATAGGCTCATGGATTTAAGAATGAGAGGATATCATGAGACAGCAATCTCCACCTACGGCCATACTACCTTGACAGCGCCCGATCCCGTCAGATCTCGGAAGCTAAGCAGGGTGAGGCTTGATTAGTACTGGGTTGGGAGACTGCCTGGGAATACCAGGTGCTGTAGGGGTTTTTATATTTCGCTTCCCTAATGAAAATATACATGGCATTCCTCGCAGCAAATGAAAATGTTTCATTTCTTGCTACTTTTTTCCCGCAGTGGCAAAGAAATCTATCGTTTTTTCCTCTGAAAGTTCAACACAATGCAACCTTCCAAAATAGAATTCTGACATCAAGAATTCCGTCTATAGTACATTTGAGTGCACCTGTCATTTTCTCAGTCTCTGTGTATGCATGGAGCAAGATATAGGCTCATGGATTTAAGAATGAGAGGATATCATGAGACAGCAATCTCCACCTACGGCCATACTACCTTGAAAGCGCCCGATCCCGTCAGATCTCGGAAGCTAAGCAGGGTGAGGCTTGATTAGTACTGGGTTGGGAGACTGCCTGGGAATACCAGGTGCTGTGGGTGTTTTTATTTTTTGCTTCCCTAATGAAAATATACATGGCATTCCTTGCAGCAAATGAAAATGTTTCATTTTTTACTACTTTTTTCCCGCAGTGGCAAAGAAATATATCGTTTTTTCCTCTGAAAGTTCAACACAATGCAACCTTCCAAAATAGAATTCTGACATCAAGAATTCCGTCTATAGTACATTTGAGTGCACCTGTCATTTTCTCAGTCTCTGTGTATGCATGGAGCAAGATATAGGCTCATGGATTTAAGAATGAGAGGATATCATGAGACAGCAATCTCCACCTACGGCCATACTACCTTGAAAGCGCCCGATCCCGTCAGATCTCGGAAGCTAAGCAGGGTGAGGCTTGATTAGTACTGGGTTGGGAGACTGCCTGGGAATACCAGGTGCTGTAGGGGTTTTTATTTTTCGCTTCCCTAATGAAAATATACATGGCATTCCTCGCAGCAAATGAAAATGTTTCATTTCTTGCTACTTTTTTCCCGGAGTGGCAAAGAAATATATTGTTTTTTCCTCTGAAAGTTCAACACAATGCAACCTTCCAAAATAGAATTCTGACATCAAGAATTCCGTCTATAGTATATTTGAGTGCACCTGTCATTTTCTCAGTCTCTGATTTAATTTCTCCATTTAAGGTAATTCTTCAAGAATGTATTTTTTTAACGGTCACAATAATACACTTATGCCTCCCATGTCATTTAGAAATATATCATACAGGCCTCAGAACACTCAGCATGTTATATGGTGAGCTTGTGGCTCACAGAGTTGGGGTGTGCAGTGTTCAAGCTGATACTTGGAAGAGATAGTGAGTTCAAATCCAAACAGGAGGAGGTTGAATATAGGCACCTCTGAAATTTTTTACTACTTTTTTCCCGCAGTGGCAAAGAAATCTATCGTTTTTTCCTTTGAAAGTTCAACACAATGCAACCTTCCAAAATAGAATTCTGACATCAAGAATTCCGTCTATAGTACATTTGAGTGCACCTGTCATTTTCTCAGTCTCTGTGTATGCATGGAGCAAGATATAGGCTCATGGATTTAAGAATGAGAGGATATCATGAGACAGCAATCTCCACCTACGGCCATACTACCTTGACAGCGCCCGATCCCGTCAGATCTCGGAAGCTAAGCAGGGTGAGGCTTGATTAGTACTGGGTTGGGAGACTGCCTGGGAATACCAGGTGCTGTAGGGGTTTTTATTTTTCGCTTCCCTAATGAAAATATACATGGCATTCCTCGCAGCAAATGAAAATGTTTCATTTCTTGCTACTTTTTTCCCGCAGTGGCAAAGAAATCTATCGTTTTTTCCTCTGAAAGTTCAACACAATGCAACCTTCCAAAATAGAATTCTGACATCAAGAATTCCGTCTATAGTACATTTGAGTGCACCTGTCATTTTCTCAGTCTCTGTGTATGCATGGAGCAAGATATAGGCTCATGGATTTAAGAATGAGAGGATATCATGAGACAGCAATCTCCACCTACGGCCATACTACCTTGAAAGCGCCCGATCCCGTCAGATCTCGGAAGCTAAGCAGGGTGAGGCTTGATTAGTACTGGGTTGGGAGACTGCCTGGGAATACCAGGTGCTGTGGGTGTTTTTATTTTTTGCTTCCCTAATGAAAATATACATGGCATTCCTTGCAGCAAATGAAAATGTTTCATTTTTTACTACTTTTTTCCCGCAGTGGCAAAGAAATATATCGTTTTTTCCTCAGAAAGTTCAACACAATGCAACCTTCCAAAATAGAATTCTGACATCAAGAATTCCGTCTATAGTACATTTGAGTGCACCTGTCATTTTCTCAGTCTCTGTGTATGCATGGAGCAAGATATAGGCTCATGGATTTAAGAATGAGAGGATATCATGAGACAGCAATCTCCACCTACGGCCATACTACCTTGAAAGCGCCCGATCCCGTCAGATCTCGGAAGCTAAGCAGGGTGAGGCTTGATTAGTCCTGGGTTGGGAGACTGCCTGGGAATACCAGGTGCTGTAGGGGTTTTTATTTTTCGCTTCCCTAATGAAAATATACATGGCATTCCTCGCAGCAAATGAAAATGTTTCATTTCTTGCTACTTTTTTCCCGGAGTGGCAAAGAAATATATTGTTTTTTCCTCTGAAAGTTCAACACAATGCAACCTTCCAAAATAGAATTCTGACATCAAGAATTCCGTCTATAGTATATTTGAGTGCACCTGTCATTTTCTCAGTCTCTGATTTAATTTCTCCATTTAAGGTAATTCTTCAAGAATGTATTTTTTTAACGGTCACAATAATACACTTATGCCTCCCATGTCATTTAGAAATATATCATACAGGCCTCAGAACACTCAGCATGTTATATGGTGAGCTTGTGGCTCACAGAGTTGGGGTGTGCAGTGTTCAAGCTGATACTTGGAAGAGATAGTGAGTTCAAATCCAAACAGGAGGAGGTTGAATATAGGCACCTCTGAAATTTTTTACTACTTTTTTCCCGCAGTGGCAAAGAAATCTATCGTTTTTTCCTTTGAAAGTTCAACACAATGCAACCTTCCAAAATAGAATTCTGACATCAAGAATTCCGTCTATAGTACATTTGAGTGCACCTGTCATTTTCTCAGTCTCTGTGTATGCATGGAGCAAGATATAGGCTCATGGATTTAAGAATGAGAGGATATCATGAGACAGCAATCTCCACCTACGGCCATACTACCTTGACAGCGCCCGATCCCGTCAGATCTCGGAAGCTAAGCAGGGTGAGGCTTGATTAGGACTGGGTTGGGAGACTGCCTGGGAATACCAGGTGCTGTAGGGGTTTTTATTTTTCGCTTCCCTAATGAAAATATACATGGCATTCCTCGCAGCAAATGAAAATGTTTCATTTCTTGCTACTTTTTTCCCGCAGTGGCAAAGAAATCTATCGTTTTTTCCTCTGAAAGTTCAACACAATGCAACCTTCCAAAATAGAATTCTGACATCAAGAATTCCGTCTATAGTACATTTGAGTGCACCTGTCATTTTCTCAGTCTCTGTGTATGCATGGAGCAAGATATAGGCTCATGGATTTAAGAATGAGAGGATATCATGAGACAGCAATCTCCACCTACGGCCATACTACCTTGACAGCGCCCGATCCCGTCAGATCTCGGAAGTTAAGCAGGGTGAGGCTTGATTAGTACTGGATTTGGAGACTGCCTGGGAATACCAGGTGCTGTAGGGGTTTTTATTTTTCGCTTCCCTAATGAAAATATACATGGCATTCCTCGCAGCAAATGAAAATGTTTCATTTCTTGCTACTTTTTTCCCGCAGTGTCAAAGAAATCTATCGTTTTTTCCTCTGAAAGTTCAACACAATGCAACCTTCCAAAATAGAATTCTGACATCAAGAATTCCGTCTATAGTACATTTGAGTGCACCTGTCATTTTCTCAGTCTCTGTGTATGCATGGAGCAAGATATAGGCTCATGGATTTAAGAATGAGAGGATATCATGAGACAGCAATCTCCACCTACGGCCATACTACCTTGAAAGCGCCCGATCCCGTCAGATCTCGGAAGCTAAGCAGGGTGAGGCTTGATTAGTACTGGGTTGGGAGACTGCCTGGGAATACCAGGTGCTGTGGGTGTTTTTATTTTTTGCTTCCCTAATGAAAATATACATGGCATTCCTTGCAGCAAATGAAAATGTTTCATTTTTTACTACTTTTTTCCCGCAGTGGCAAAGAAATATATCGTTTTTTCCTCAGAAAGTTCAACACAATGCAACCTTCCAAAATAGAATTCTGACATCAAGAATTCCGTCTATAGTACATTTGAGTGCACCTGTCATTTTCTCAGTCTCTGTGTATGCATGGAGCAAGATATAGGCTCATGGATTTAAGAATGAGAGGATATCATGAGACAGCAATCTCCACCTACGGCCATACTACCTTGACAGCGCCCGATCCCGTCAGATCTCGGAAGCTAAGCAGGGTGAGGCTTGATTAGTACTGGGTTGGGAGACTGCCTGGGAATACCAGGTGCTGTAGGGGTTTTTATATTTCGCTTCCCTAATGAAAATATACATGGCATTCCTCGCAGCAAATGAAAATGTTTCATTTCTTGCTACTTTTTTCCCGCAGTGGCAAAGAAATCTATCGTTTTTTCCTCTGAAAGTTCAACACAATGCAACCTTCCAAAATAGAATTCTGACATCAAGAATTCCGTCTATAGTACATTTGAGTGCACCTGTCATTTTCTCAGTCTCTGTGTATGCATGGAGCAAGATATAGGCTCATGGATTTAAGAATGAGAGGATATCATGAGACAGCAATCTCCACCTACGGCCATACTACCTTGAAAGCGCCCGATCCCGTCAGATCTCGGAAGCTAAGCAGGGTGAGGCTTGATTAGTACTGGGTTGGGAGACTGCCTGGGAATACCAGGTGCTGTGGGTGTTTTTATTTTTTGCTTCCCTAATGAAAATATACATGGCATTCCTTGCAGCAAATGAAAATGTTTCATTTTTTACTACTTTTTTCCCGCAGTGGCAAAGAAATATATCGTTTTTTCCTCTGAAAGTTCAACACAATGCAACCTTCCAAAATAGAATTCTGACATCAAGAATTCCGTCTATAGTACATTTGAGTGCACCTGTCATTTTCTCAGTCTCTGTGTATGCATGGAGCAAGATATAGGCTCATGGATTTAAGAATGAGAGGATATCATGAGACAGCAATCTCCACCTACGGCCATACTACCTTGAAAGCGCCCGATCCCGTCAGATCTCGGAAGCTAAGCAGGGTGAGGCTTGATTAGTACTGGGTTGGGAGACTGCCTGGGAATACCAGGTGCTGTAGGGGTTTTTATTTTTCGCTTCCCTAATGAAAATATACATGGCATTCCTCGCAGCAAATGAAAATGTTTCATTTCTTGCTACTTTTTTCCCGGAGTGGCAAAGAAATATATTGTTTTTTCCTCTGAAAGTTCAACACAATGCAACCTTCCAAAATAGAATTCTGACATCAAGAATTCCGTCTATAGTATATTTGAGTGCACCTGTCATTTTCTCAGTCTCTGATTTAATTTCTCCATTTAAGGTAATTCTTCAAGAATGTATTTTTTTAACGGTCACAATAATACACTTATGCCTCCCATGTCATTTAGAAATATATCATACAGGCCTCAGAACACTCAGCATGTTATATGGTGAGCTTGTGGCTCACAGAGTTGGGGTGTGCAGTGTTCAAGCTGATACTTGGAAGAGATAGTGAGTTCAAATCCAAACAGGAGGAGGTTGAATATAGGCACCTCTGAAATTTTTTACTACTTTTTTCCCGCAGTGGCAAAGAAATCTATCGTTTTTTCCTTTGAAAGTTCAACACAATGCAACCTTCCAAAATAGAATTCTGACATCAAGAATTCCGTCTATAGTACATTTGAGTGCACCTGTCATTTTCTCAGTCTCTGTGTATGCATGGAGCAAGATATAGGCTCATGGATTTAAGAATGAGAGGATATCATGAGACAGCAATCTCCACCTACGGCCATACTACCTTGACAGCGCCCGATCCCGTCAGATCTCGGAAGCTAAGCAGGGTGAGGCTTGATTAGTACTGGGTTGGGAGACTGCCTGGGAATACCAGGTGCTGTAGGGGTTTTTATTTTTCGCTTCCCTAATGAAAATATACATGGCATTCCTCGCAGCAAATGAAAATGTTTCATTTCTTGCTACTTTTTTCCCGCAGTGGCAAAGAAATCTATCGTTTTTTCCTCTGAAAGTTCAACACAATGCAACCTTCCAAAATAGAATTCTGACATCAAGAATTCCGTCTATAGTACATTTGAGTGCACCTGTCATTTTCTCAGTCTCTGTGTATGCATGGAGCAAGATATAGGCTCATGGATTTAAGAATGAGAGGATATCATGAGACAGCAATCTCCACCTACGGCCATACTACCTTGAAAGCGCCCGATCCCGTCAGATCTCGGAAGCTAAGCAGGGTGAGGCTTGATTAGTACTGGGTTGGGAGACTGCCTGGGAATACCAGGTGCTGTGGGTGTTTTTATTTTTTGCTTCCCTAATGAAAATATACATGGCATTCCTTGCAGCAAATGAAAATGTTTCATTTTTTACTACTTTTTTCCCGCAGTGGCAAAGAAATATATCGTTTTTTCCTCAGAAAGTTCAACACAATGCAACCTTCCAAAATAGAATTCTGACATCAAGAATTCCGTCTATAGTACATTTGAGTGCACCTGTCATTTTCTCAGTCTCTGTGTATGCATGGAGCAAGATATAGGCTCATGGATTTAAGAATGAGAGGATATCATGAGACAGCAATCTCCACCTACGGCCATACTACCTTGAAAGCGCCCGATCCCGTCAGATCTCGGAAGCTAAGCAGGGTGAGGCTTGATTAGTCCTGGGTTGGGAGACTGCCTGGGAATACCAGGTGCTGTAGGGGTTTTTATTTTTCGCTTCCCTAATGAAAATATACATGGCATTCCTCGCAGCAAATGAAAATGTTTCATTTCTTGCTACTTTTTTCCCGGAGTGGCAAAGAAATATATTGTTTTTTCCTCTGAAAGTTCAACACAATGCAACCTTCCAAAATAGAATTCTGACATCAAGAATTCCGTCTATAGTATATTTGAGTGCACCTGTCATTTTCTCAGTCTCTGATTTAATTTCTCCATTTAAGGTAATTCTTCAAGAATGTATTTTTTTAACGGTCACAATAATACACTTATGCCTCCCATGTCATTTAGAAATATATCATACAGGCCTCAGAACACTCAGCATGTTATATGGTGAGCTTGTGGCTCACAGAGTTGGGGTGTGCAGTGTTCAAGCTGATACTTGGAAGAGATAGTGAGTTCAAATCCAAACAGGAGGAGGTTGAATATAGGCACCTCTGAAATTTTTTACTACTTTTTTCCCGCAGTGGCAAAGAAATCTATCGTTTTTTCCTTTGAAAGTTCAACACAATGCAACCTTCCAAAATAGAATTCTGACATCAAGAATTCCGTCTATAGTACATTTGAGTGCACCTGTCATTTTCTCAGTCTCTGTGTATGCATGGAGCAAGATATAGGCTCATGGATTTAAGAATGAGAGGATATCATGAGACAGCAATCTCCACCTACGGCCATACTACCTTGACAGCGCCCGATCCCGTCAGATCTCGGAAGCTAAGCAGGGTGAGGCTTGATTAGGACTGGGTTGGGAGACTGCCTGGGAATACCAGGTGCTGTAGGGGTTTTTATTTTTCGCTTCCCTAATGAAAATATACATGGCATTCCTCGCAGCAAATGAAAATGTTTCATTTCTTGCTACTTTTTTCCCGCAGTGGCAAAGAAATCTATCGTTTTTTCCTCTGAAAGTTCAACACAATGCAACCTTCCAAAATAGAATTCTGACATCAAGAATTCCGTCTATAGTACATTTGAGTGCACCTGTCATTTTCTCAGTCTCTGTGTATGCATGGAGCAAGATATAGGCTCATGGATTTAAGAATGAGAGGATATCATGAGACAGCAATCTCCACCTACGGCCATACTACCTTGACAGCGCCCGATCCCGTCAGATCTCGGAAGCTAAGCAGGGTGAGGCTTGATTAGTACTGGGTTGGGAGACTGCCTGGGAATACCAGGTGCTGTAGGGGTTTTTATTTTTCGCTTCCCTAATGAAAATATACATGGCATTCCTCGCAGCAAATGAAAATGTTTCATTTCTTGCTACTTTTTTCCCGCAGTGGCAAAGAAATCTATCGTTTTTTCCTCTGAAAGTTCAACACAATGCAACCTTCCAAAATAGAATTCTGACATCAAGAATTCCGTCTATAGTACATTTGAGTGCACCTGTCATTTTCTCAGTCTCTGTGTATGCATGGAGCAAGATATAGGCTCATGGATTTAAGAATGAGAGGATATCATGAGACAGCAATCTCCACCTACGGCCATACTACCTTGAAAGCGCCCGATCCCGTCAGATCTCGGAAGCTAAGCAGGGTGAGGCTTGATTAGTACTGGGTTGGGAGACTGCCTGGGAATACCAGGTGCTGTGGGTGTTTTTATTTTTTGCTTCCCTAATGAAAATATACATGGCATTCCTTGCAGCAAATGAAAATGTTTCATTTTTTACTACTTTTTTCCCGCAGTGGCAAAGAAATATATCGTTTTTTCCTCAGAAAGTTCAACACAATGCAACCTTCCAAAATAGAATTCTGACATCAAGAATTCCGTCTATAGTACATTTGAGTGCACCTGTCATTTTCTCAGTCTCTGTGTATGCATGGAGCAAGATATAGGCTCATGGATTTAAGAATGAGAGGATATCATGAGACAGCAATCTCCACCTACGGCCATACTACCTTGAAAGCGCCCGATCCCGTCAGATCTCGGAAGCTAAGCAGGGTGAGGCTTGATTAGTCCTGGGTTGGGAGACTGCCTGGGAATACCAGGTGCTGTAGGGGTTTTTATTTTTCGCTTCCCTAATGAAAATATACATGGCATTCCTCGCAGCAAATGAAAATGTTTCATTTCTTGCTACTTTTTTCCCGGAGTGGCAAAGAAATATATTGTTTTTTCCTCTGAAAGTTCAACACAATGCAACCTTCCAAAATAGAATTCTGACATCAAGAATTCCGTCTATAGTATATTTGAGTGCACCTGTCATTTTCTCAGTCTCTGATTTAATTTCTCCATTTAAGGTAATTCTTCAAGAATGTATTTTTTTAACGGTCACAATAATACACTTATGCCTCCCATGTCATTTAGAAATATATCATACAGGCCTCAGAACACTCAGCATGTTATATGGTGAGCTTGTGGCTCACAGAGTTGGGGTGTGCAGTGTTCAAGCTGATACTTGGAAGAGATAGTGAGTTCAAATCCAAACAGGAGGAGGTTGAATATAGGCACCTCTGAAATTTTTTACTACTTTTTTCCCGCAGTGGCAAAGAAATCTATCGTTTTTTCCTTTGAAAGTTCAACACAATGCAACCTTCCAAAATAGAATTCTGACATCAAGAATTCCGTCTATAGTACATTTGAGTGCACCTGTCATTTTCTCAGTCTCTGTGTATGCATGGAGCAAGATATAGGCTCATGGATTTAAGAATGAGAGGATATCATGAGACAGCAATCTCCACCTACGGCCATACTACCTTGACAGCGCCCGATCCCGTCAGATCTCGGAAGCTAAGCAGGGTGAGGCTTGATTAGGACTGGGTTGGGAGACTGCCTGGGAATACCAGGTGCTGTAGGGGTTTTTATTTTTCGCTTCCCTAATGAAAATATACATGGCATTCCTCGCAGCAAATGAAAATGTTTCATTTCTTGCTACTTTTTTCCCGCAGTGGCAAAGAAATCTATCGTTTTTTCCTCTGAAAGTTCAACACAATGCAACCTTCCAAAATAGAATTCTGACATCAAGAATTCCGTCTATAGTACATTTGAGTGCACCTGTCATTTTCTCAGTCTCTGTGTATGCATGGAGCAAGATATAGGCTCATGGATTTAAGAATGAGAGGATATCATGAGACAGCAATCTCCACCTACGGCCATACTACCTTGAAAGCGCCCGATCCCGTCAGATCTTGGAAGCTAAGCAGGGTGAGGCTTGATTAGTACTGGGTTGGGAGACTGCCTGGGAATACCAGGTGCTGTGGGTGTTTTTATTTTTTGCTTCCCTAATGAAAATATACATGGCATTCCTTGCAGCAAATGAAAATGTTTCATTTTTTACTACTTTTTTCCCGCAGTGGCAAAGAAATATATCGTTTTTTCCTCAGAAAGTTCAACACAATGCAACCTTCCAAAATAGAATTCTGACATCAAGAATTCCGTCTATAGTACATTTGAGTGCACCTGTCATTTTCTCAGTCTCTGTGTATGCATGGAGCAAGATATAGGCTCATGGATTTAAGAATGAGAGGATATCATGAGACAGCAATCTCCACCTACGGCCATACTACCTTGAAAGCGCCCGATCCCGTCAGATCTCGGAAGCTAAGCAGGGTGAGGCTTGATTAGTCCTGGGTTGGGAGACTGCCTGGGAATACCAGGTGCTGTAGGGGTTTTTATTTTTCGCTTCCCTAATGAAAATATACATGGCATTCCTCGCAGCAAATGAAAATGTTTCATTTCTTGCTACTTTTTTCCCGGAGTGGCAAAGAAATATATTGTTTTTTCCTCTGAAAGTTCAACACAATGCAACCTTCCAAAATAGAATTCTGACATCAAGAATTCCGTCTATAGTATATTTGAGTGCACCTGTCATTTTCTCAGTCTCTGATTTAATTTCTCCATTTAAGGTAATTCTTCAAGAATGTATTTTTTTAACGGTCACAATAATACACTTATGCCTCCCATGTCATTTAGAAATATATCATACAGGCCTCAGAACACTCAGCATGTTATATGGTGAGCTTGTGGCTCACAGAGTTGGGGTGTGCAGTGTTCAAGCTGATACTTGGAAGAGATAGTGAGTTCAAATCCAAACAGGAGGAGGTTGAATATAGGCACCTCTGAAATTTTTTACTACTTTTTTCCCGCAGTGGCAAAGAAATCTATCGTTTTTTCCTTTGAAAGTTCAACACAATGCAACCTTCCAAAATAGAATTCTGACATCAAGAATTCCGTCTATAGTACATTTGAGTGCACCTGTCATTTTCTCAGTCTCTGTGTATGCATGGAGCAAGATATAGGCTCATGGATTTAAGAATGAGAGGATATCATGAGACAGCAATCTCCACCTACGGCCATACTACCTTGACAGCGCCCGATCCCGTCAGATCTCGGAAGCTAAGCAGGGTGAGGCTTGATTAGTACTGGGTTGGGAGACTGCCTGGGAATACCAGGTGCTGTAGGGGTTTTTATTTTTCGCTTCCCTAATGAAAATATACATGGCATTCCTCGCAGCAAATGAAAATGTTTCATTTCTTGCTACTTTTTTCCCGCAGTGGCAAAGAAATCTATCGTTTTTTCCTCTGAAAGTTCAACACAATGCAACCTTCCAAAATAGAATTCTGACATCAAGAATTCCGTCTATAGTACATTTGAGTGCACCTGTCATTTTCTCAGTCTCTGTGTATGCATGGAGCAAGATATAGGCTCATGGATTTAAGAATGAGAGGATATCATGAGACAGCAATCTCCACCTACGGCCATACTACCTTGAAAGCGCCCGATCCCGTCAGATCTCGGAAGCTAAGCAGGGTGAGGCTTGATTAGTACTGGGTTGGGAGACTGCCTGGGAATACCAGGTGCTGTGGGTGTTTTTATTTTTTGCTTCCCTAATGAAAATATACATGGCATTCCTTGCAGCAAATGAAAATGTTTCATTTTTTACTACTTTTTTCCCGCAGTGGCAAAGAAATATATCGTTTTTTCCTCAGAAAGTTCAACACAATGCAACCTTCCAAAATAGAATTCTGACATCAAGAATTCCGTCTATAGTACATTTGAGTGCACCTGTCATTTTCTCAGTCTCTGTGTATGCATGGAGCAAGATATAGGCTCATGGATTTAAGAATGAGAGGATATCATGAGACAGCAATCTCCACCTACGGCCATACTACCTTGAAAGCGCCCGATCCCGTCAGATCTCGGAAGCTAAGCAGGGTGAGGCTTGATTAGTCCTGGGTTGGGAGACTGCCTGGGAATACCAGGTGCTGTAGGGGTTTTTATTTTTCGCTTCCCTAATGAAAATATACATGGCATTCCTCGCAGCAAATGAAAATGTTTCATTTCTTGCTACTTTTTTCCCGGAGTGGCAAAGAAATATATTGTTTTTTCCTCTGAAAGTTCAACACAATGCAACCTTCCAAAATAGAATTCTGACATCAAGAATTCCGTCTATAGTATATTTGAGTGCACCTGTCATTTTCTCAGTCTCTGATTTAATTTCTCCATTTAAGGTAATTCTTCAAGAATGTATTTTTTTAACGGTCACAATAATACACTTATGCCTCCCATGTCATTTAGAAATATATCATACAGGCCTCAGAACACTCAGCATGTTATATGGTGAGCTTGTGGCTCACAGAGTTGGGGTGTGCAGTGTTCAAGCTGATACTTGGAAGAGATAGTGAGTTCAAATCCAAACAGGAGGAGGTTGAATATAGGCACCTCTGAAATTTTTTACTACTTTTTTCCCGCAGTGGCAAAGAAATCTATCGTTTTTTCCTTTGAAAGTTCAACACAATGCAACCTTCCAAAATAGAATTCTGACATCAAGAATTCCGTCTATAGTACATTTGAGTGCACCTGTCATTTTCTCAGTCTCTGTGTATGCATGGAGCAAGATATAGGCTCATGGATTTAAGAATGAGAGGATATCATGAGACAGCAATCTCCACCTACGGCCATACTACCTTGACAGCGCCCGATCCCGTCAGATCTCGGAAGCTAAGCAGGGTGAGGCTTGATTAGGACTGGGTTGGGAGACTGCCTGGGAATACCAGGTGCTGTAGGGGTTTTTATTTTTCGCTTCCCTAATGAAAATATACATGGCATTCCTCGCAGCAAATGAAAATGTTTCATTTCTTGCTACTTTTTTCCCGCAGTGGCAAAGAAATCTATCGTTTTTTCCTCTGAAAGTTCAACACAATGCAACCTTCCAAAATAGAATTCTGACATCAAGAATTCCGTCTATAGTACATTTGAGTGCACCTGTCATTTTCTCAGTCTCTGTGTATGCATGGAGCAAGATATAGGCTCATGGATTTAAGAATGAGAGGATATCATGAGACAGCAATCTCCACCTACGGCCATACTACCTTGACAGCGCCCGATCCCGTCAGATCTCGGAAGCTAAGCAGGGTGAGGCTTGATTAGTACTGGGTTGGGAGACTGCCTGGGAATACCAGGTGCTGTGGGTGTTTTTATTTTTTGCTTCCCTAATGAAAATATACATGGCATTCCTTGCAGCAAATGAAAATGTTTCATTTTTTACTACTTTTTTCCCGCAGTGGCAAAGAAATATATCGTTTTTTCCTCAGAAAGTTCAACACAATGCAACCTTCCAAAATAGAATTCTGACATCAAGAATTCCGTCTATAGTACATTTGAGTGCACCTGTCATTTTCTCAGTCTCTGTGTATGCATGGAGCAAGATATAGGCTCATGGATTTAAGAATGAGAGGATATCATGAGACAGCAATCTCCACCTACGGCCATACTACCTTGAAAGCGCCCGATCCCGTCAGATCTCGGAAGCTAAGCAGGGTGAGGCTTGATTAGTACTGGGTTGGGAGACTGCCTGGGAATACCAGGTGCTGTGGGTGTTTTTATTTTTTGCTTCCCTAATGAAAATATACATGGCATTCCTTGCAGCAAATGAAAATGTTTCATTTTTTACTACTTTTTTCCCGCAGTGGCAAAGAAATCTATCGTTTTTTCCTTTGAAAGTTCAACACAATGCAACCTTCCAAAATAGAATTCTGACATCAAGAATTCCGTCTATAGTACATTTGAGTGCACCTGTCATTTTCTCAGTCTCTGTGTATGCATGGAGCAAGATATAGGCTCATGGATTTAAGAATGAGAGGATATCATGAGACAGCAATCTCCACCTACGGCCATACTACCTTGACAGCGCCCGATCCCGTCAGATCTCGGAAGCTAAGCAGGGTGAGGCTTGATTAGTACTGGGTTGGGAGACTGCCTGGGAATACCAGGTGCTGTAGGGGTTTTTATTTTTCGCTTCCCTAATGAAAATATACATGGCATTCCTCGCAGCAAATGAAAATGTTTCATTTCTTGCTACTTTTTTCCCGCAGTGGCAAAGAAATCTATCGTTTTTTCCTCTGAAAGTTCAACACAATGCAACCTTCCAAAATAGAATTCTGACATCAAGAATTCCGTCTATAGTACATTTGAGTGCACCTGTCATTTTCTCAGTCTCTGTGTATGCATGGAGCAAGATATAGGCTCATGGATTTAAGAATGAGAGGATATCATGAGACAGCAATCTCCACCTACGGCCATACTACCTTGAAAGCGCCCGATCCCGTCAGATCTCGGAAGCTAAGCAGGGTGAGGCTTGATTAGTACTGGGTTGGGAGACTGCCTGGGAATACCAGGTGCTGTGGGTGTTTTTATTTTTTGCTTCCCTAATGAAAATATACATGGCATTCCTTGCAGCAAATGAAAATGTTTCATTTTTTACTACTTTTTTCCCGCAGTGGCAAAGAAATATATCGTTTTTTCCTCAGAAAGTTCAACACAATGCAACCTTCCAAAATAGAATTCTGACATCAAGAATTCCGTCTATAGTACATTTGAGTGCACCTGTCATTTTCTCAGTCTCTGTGTATGCATGGAGCAAGATATAGGCTCATGGATTTAAGAATGAGAGGATATCATGAGACAGCAATCTCCACCTACGGCCATACTACCTTGAAAGCGCCCGATCCCGTCAGATCTCGGAAGCTAAGCAGGGTGAGGCTTGATTAGTCCTGGGTTGGGAGACTGCCTGGGAATACCAGGTGCTGTAGGGGTTTTTATTTTTCGCTTCCCTAATGAAAATATACATGGCATTCCTCGCAGCAAATGAAAATGTTTCATTTCTTGCTACTTTTTTCCCGGAGTGGCAAAGAAATATATTGTTTTTTCCTCTGAAAGTTCAACACAATGCAACCTTCCAAAATAGAATTCTGACATCAAGAATTCCGTCTATAGTATATTTGAGTGCACCTGTCATTTTCTCAGTCTCTGATTTAATTTCTCCATTTAAGGTAATTCTTCAAGAATGTATTTTTTTAACGGTCACAATAATACACTTATGCCTCCCATGTCATTTAGAAATATATCATACAGGCCTCAGAACACTCAGCATGTTATATGGTGAGCTTGTGGCTCACAGAGTTGGGGTGTGCAGTGTTCAAGCTGATACTTGGAAGAGATAGTGAGTTCAAATCCAAACAGGAGGAGGTTGAATATAGGCACCTCTGAAATTTTTTACTACTTTTTTCCCGCAGTGGCAAAGAAATCTATCGTTTTTTCCTTTGAAAGTTCAACACAATGCAACCTTCCAAAATAGAATTCTGACATCAAGAATTCCGTCTATAGTACATTTGAGTGCACCTGTCATTTTCTCAGTCTCTGTGTATGCATGGAGCAAGATATAGGCTCATGGATTTAAGAATGAGAGGATATCATGAGACAGCAATCTCCACCTACGGCCATACTACCTTGACAGCGCCCGATCCCGTCAGATCTCGGAAGCTAAGCAGGGTGAGGCTTGATTAGGACTGGGTTGGGAGACTGCCTGGGAATACCAGGTGCTGTAGGGGTTTTTATTTTTCGCTTCCCTAATGAAAATATACATGGCATTCCTCGCAGCAAATGAAAATGTTTCATTTCTTGCTACTTTTTTCCCGCAGTGGCAAAGAAATCTATCGTTTTTTCCTCTGAAAGTTCAACACAATGCAACCTTCCAAAATAGAATTCTGACATCAAGAATTCCGTCTATAGTACATTTGAGTGCACCTGTCATTTTCTCAGTCTCTGTGTATGCATGGAGCAAGATATAGGCTCATGGATTTAAGAATGAGAGGATATCATGAGACAGCAATCTCCACCTACGGCCATACTACCTTGACAGCGCCCGATCCCGTCAGATCTCGGAAGCTAAGCAGGGTGAGGCTTGATTAGTACTGGGTTGGGAGACTGCCTGGGAATACCAGGTGCTGTGGGTGTTTTTATTTTTTGCTTCCCTAATGAAAATATACATGGCATTCCTTGCAGCAAATGAAAATGTTTCATTTTTTACTACTTTTTTCCCGCAGTGGCAAAGAAATATATCGTTTTTTCCTCAGAAAGTTCAACACAATGCAACCTTCCAAAATAGAATTCTGACATCAAGAATTCCGTCTATAGTACATTTGAGTGCACCTGTCATTTTCTCAGTCTCTGTGTATGCATGGAGCAAGATATAGGCTCATGGATTTAAGAATGAGAGGATATCATGAGACAGCAATCTCCACCTACGGCCATACTACCTTGAAAGCGCCCGATCCCGTCAGATCTCGGAAGCTAAGCAGGGTGAGGCTTGATTAGTACTGGGTTGGGAGACTGCCTGGGAATACCAGGTGCTGTGGGTGTTTTTATTTTTTGCTTCCCTAATGAAAATATACATGGCATTCCTTGCAGCAAATGAAAATGTTTCATTTTTTACTACTTTTTTCCCGCAGTGGCAAAGAAATATATCGTTTTTTCCTCAGAAAGTTCAACACAATGCAACCTTCCAAAATAGAATTCTGACATCAAGAATTCCGTCTATAGTACATTTGAGTGCACCTGTCATTTTCTCAGTCTCTGTGTATGCATGGAGCAAGATATAGGCTCATGGATTTAAGAATGAGAGGATATCATGAGACAGCAATCTCCACCTACGGCCATACTACCTTGACAGCGCCCGATCCCGTCAGATCTCGGAAGCTAAGCAGGGTGAGGCTTGATTAGTACTGGGTTGGGAGACTGCCTGGGAATACCAGGTGCTGTAGGGGTTTTTATATTTCGCTTCCCTAATGAAAATATACATGGCATTCCTCGCAGCAAATGAAAATGTTTCATTTCTTGCTACTTTTTTCCCGCAGTGGCAAAGAAATCTATCGTTTTTTCCTCTGAAAGTTCAACACAATGCAACCTTCCAAAATAGAATTCTGACATCAAGAATTCCGTCTATAGTACATTTGAGTGCACCTGTCATTTTCTCAGTCTCTGTGTATGCATGGAGCAAGATATAGGCTCATGGATTTAAGAATGAGAGGATATCATGAGACAGCAATCTCCACCTACGGCCATACTACCTTGACAGCGCCCGATCCCGTCAGATCTCGGAAGCTAAGCAGGGTGAGGCTTGATTAGTACTGGGTTGGGAGACTGCCTGGGAATACCAGGTGCTGTAGGGGTTTTTATTTTTCGCTTCCCTAATGAAAATATACATGGCATTCCTCGCAGCAAATGAAAATGTTTCATTTCTTGCTACTTTTTTCCCGCAGTGGCAAAGAAATCTATCGTTTTTTCCTCTGAAAGTTCAACACAATGCAACCTTCCAAAATAGAATTCTGACATCAAGAATTCCGTCTATAGTACATTTGAGTGCACCTGTCATTTTCTCAGTCTCTGTGTATGCATGGAGCAAGATATAGGCTCATGGATTTAAGAATGAGAGGATATCATGAGACAGCAATCTCCACCTACGGCCATACTACCTTGAAAGCGCCCAATCCCGTCAGATCTCGGAAGCTAAGCAGGGTGAGGCTTGATTAGTACTGGGTTGGGAGACTGCCTGGGAATACCAGGTGCTGTGGGTGTTTTTATTTTTTGCTTCCCTAATGAAAATATACATGGCATTCCTTGCAGCAAATGAAAATGTTTCATTTTTTACTACTTTTTTCCCGCAGTGGCAAAGAAATATATCGTTTTTTCCTCAGAAAGTTCAACACAATGCAACCTTCCAAAATAGAATTCTGACATCAAGAATTCCGTCTATAGTACATTTGAGTGCACCTGTCATTTTCTCAGTCTCTGTGTATGCATGGAGCAAGATATAGGCTCATGGATTTAAGAATGAGAGGATATCATGAGACAGCAATCTCCACCTACGGCCATACTACCTTGAAAGCGCCCGATCCCGTCAGATCTCGGAAGCTAAGCAGGGTGAGGCTTGATTAGTCCTGGGTTGGGAGACTGCCTGGGAATACCAGGTGCTGTAGGGGTTTTTATTTTTCGCTTCCCTAATGAAAATATACATGGCATTCCTCGCAGCAAATGAAAATGTTTCATTTCTTGCTACTTTTTTCCCGGAGTGGCAAAGAAATATATTGTTTTTTCCTCTGAAAGTTCAACACAATGCAACCTTCCAAAATAGAATTCTGACATCAAGAATTCCGTCTATAGTACATTTGAGTGCACCTGTCATTTTCTCAGTCTCTGTGTATGCATGGAGCAAGATATAGGCTCATGGATTTAAGAATGAGAGGATATCATGAGACAGCAATCTCCACCTACGGCCATACTACCTTGACAGCGCCCGATCCCGTCAGATCTCGGAAGCTAAGCAGGGTGAGGCTTGATTAGGACTGGGTTGGGAGACTGCCTGGGAATACCAGGTGCTGTAGGGGTTTTTATTTTTCGCTTCCCTAATGAAAATATACATGGCATTCCTCGCAGCAAATGAAAATGTTTCATTTCTTGCTACTTTTTTCCCGCAGTGGCAAAGAAATCTATCGTTTTTTCCTCTGAAAGTTCAACACAATGCAACCTTCCAAAATAGAATTCTGACATCAAGAATTCCGTCTATAGTACATTTGAGTGCACCTGTCATTTTCTCAGTCTCTGTGTATGCATGGAGCAAGATATAGGCTCATGGATTTAAGAATGAGAGGATATCATGAGACAGCAATCTCCACCTACGGCCATACTACCTTGAAAGCGCCCGATCCCGTCAGATCTTGGAAGCTAAGCAGGGTGAGGCTTGATTAGTACTGGGTTGGGAGACTGCCTGGGAATACCAGGTGCTGTGGGTGTTTTTATTTTTTGCTTCCCTAATGAAAATATACATGGCATTCCTTGCAGCAAATGAAAATGTTTCATTTTTTACTACTTTTTTCCCGCAGTGGCAAAGAAATATATCGTTTTTTCCTCAGAAAGTTCAACACAATGCAACCTTCCAAAATAGAATTCTGACATCAAGAATTCCGTCTATAGTACATTTGAGTGCACCTGTCATTTTCTCAGTCTCTGTGTATGCATGGAGCAAGATATAGGCTCATGGATTTAAGAATGAGAGGATATCATGAGACAGCAATCTCCACCTACGGCCATACTACCTTGAAAGCGCCCGATCCCGTCAGATCTCGGAAGCTAAGCAGGGTGAGGCTTGATTAGTCCTGGGTTGGGAGACTGCCTGGGAATACCAGGTGCTGTAGGGGTTTTTATTTTTCGCTTCCCTAATGAAAATATACATGGCATTCCTCGCAGCAAATGAAAATGTTTCATTTCTTGCTACTTTTTTCCCGGAGTGGCAAAGAAATATATTGTTTTTTCCTCTGAAAGTTCAACACAATGCAACCTTCCAAAATAGAATTCTGACATCAAGAATTCCGTCTATAGTATATTTGAGTGCACCTGTCATTTTCTCAGTCTCTGATTTAATTTCTCCATTTAAGGTAATTCTTCAAGAATGTATTTTTTTAACGGTCACAATAATACACTTATGCCTCCCATGTCATTTAGAAATATATCATACAGGCCTCAGAACACTCAGCATGTTATATGGTGAGCTTGTGGCTCACAGAGTTGGGGTGTGCAGTGTTCAAGCTGATACTTGGAAGAGATAGTGAGTTCAAATCCAAACAGGAGGAGGTTGAATATAGGCACCTCTGAAATTTTTTACTACTTTTTTCCCGCAGTGGCAAAGAAATCTATCGTTTTTTCCTTTGAAAGTTCAACACAATGCAACCTTCCAAAATAGAATTCTGACATCAAGAATTCCGTCTATAGTACATTTGAGTGCACCTGTCATTTTCTCAGTCTCTGTGTATGCATGGAGCAAGATATAGGCTCATGGATTTAAGAATGAGAGGATATCATGAGACAGCAATCTCCACCTACGGCCATACTACCTTGACAGCGCCCGATCCCGTCAGATCTCGGAAGCTAAGCAGGGTGAGGCTTGATTAGTACTGGGTTGGGAGACTGCCTGGGAATACCAGGTGCTGTAGGGGTTTTTATTTTTCGCTTCCCTAATGAAAATATACATGGCATTCCTCGCAGCAAATGAAAATGTTTCATTTCTTGCTACTTTTTTCCCGCAGTGGCAAAGAAATCTATCGTTTTTTCCTCTGAAAGTTCAACACAATGCAACCTTCCAAAATAGAATTCTGACATCAAGAATTCCGTCTATAGTACATTTGAGTGCACCTGTCATTTTCTCAGTCTCTGTGTATGCATGGAGCAAGATATAGGCTCATGGATTTAAGAATGAGAGGATATCATGAGACAGCAATCTCCACCTACGGCCATACTACCTTGAAAGCGCCCGATCCCGTCAGATCTCGGAAGCTAAGCAGGGTGAGGCTTGATTAGTACTGGGTTGGGAGACTGCCTGGGAATACCAGGTGCTGTGGGTGTTTTTATTTTTTGCTTCCCTAATGAAAATATACATGGCATTCCTTGCAGCAAATGAAAATGTTTCATTTTTTACTACTTTTTTCCCGCAGTGGCAAAGAAATATATCGTTTTTTCCTCAGAAAGTTCAACACAATGCAACCTTCCAAAATAGAATTCTGACATCAAGAATTCCGTCTATAGTACATTTGAGTGCACCTGTCATTTTCTCAGTCTCTGTGTATGCATGGAGCAAGATATAGGCTCATGGATTTAAGAATGAGAGGATATCATGAGACAGCAATCTCCACCTACGGCCATACTACCTTGAAAGCGCCCGATCCCGTCAGATCTCGGAAGCTAAGCAGGGTGAGGCTTGATTAGTCCTGGGTTGGGAGACTGCCTGGGAATACCAGGTGCTGTAGGGGTTTTTATTTTTCGCTTCCCTAATGAAAATATACATGGCATTCCTCGCAGCAAATGAAAATGTTTCATTTCTTGCTACTTTTTTCCCGGAGTGGCAAAGAAATATATTGTTTTTTCCTCTGAAAGTTCAACACAATGCAACCTTCCAAAATAGAATTCTGACATCAAGAATTCCGTCTATAGTATATTTGAGTGCACCTGTCATTTTCTCAGTCTCTGATTTAATTTCTCCATTTAAGGTAATTCTTCAAGAATGTATTTTTTTAACGGTCACAATAATACACTTATGCCTCCCATGTCATTTAGAAATATATCATACAGGCCTCAGAACACTCAGCATGTTATATGGTGAGCTTGTGGCTCACAGAGTTGGGGTGTGCAGTGTTCAAGCTGATACTTGGAAGAGATAGTGAGTTCAAATCCAAACAGGAGGAGGTTGAATATAGGCACCTCTGAAATTTTTTACTACTTTTTTCCCGCAGTGGCAAAGAAATCTATCGTTTTTTCCTTTGAAAGTTCAACACAATGCAACCTTCCAAAATAGAATTCTGACATCAAGAATTCCGTCTATAGTACATTTGAGTGCACCTGTCATTTTCTCAGTCTCTGTGTATGCATGGAGCAAGATATAGGCTCATGGATTTAAGAATGAGAGGATATCATGAGACAGCAATCTCCACCTACGGCCATACTACCTTGACAGCGCCCGATCCCGTCAGATCTCGGAAGCTAAGCAGGGTGAGGCTTGATTAGGACTGGGTTGGGAGACTGCCTGGGAATACCAGGTGCTGTAGGGGTTTTTATTTTTCGCTTCCCTAATGAAAATATACATGGCATTCCTCGCAGCAAATGAAAATGTTTCATTTCTTGCTACTTTTTTCCCGCAGTGGCAAAGAAATCTATCGTTTTTTCCTCTGAAAGTTCAACACAATGCAACCTTCCAAAATAGAATTCTGACATCAAGAATTCCGTCTATAGTACATTTGAGTGCACCTGTCATTTTCTCAGTCTCTGTGTATGCATGGAGCAAGATATAGGCTCATGGATTTAAGAATGAGAGGATATCATGAGACAGCAATCTCCACCTACGGCCATACTACCTTGACAGCGCCCGATCCCGTCAGATCTCGGAAGCTAAGCAGGGTGAGGCTTGATTAGTACTGGGTTGGGAGACTGCCTGGGAATACCAGGTGCTGTGGGTGTTTTTATTTTTTGCTTCCCTAATGAAAATATACATGGCATTCCTTGCAGCAAATGAAAATGTTTCATTTTTTACTACTTTTTTCCCGCAGTGGCAAAGAAATATATCGTTTTTTCCTCAGAAAGTTCAACACAATGCAACCTTCCAAAATAGAATTCTGACATCAAGAATTCCGTCTATAGTACATTTGAGTGCACCTGTCATTTTCTCAGTCTCTGTGTATGCATGGAGCAAGATATAGGCTCATGGATTTAAGAATGAGAGGATATCATGAGACAGCAATCTCCACCTACGGCCATACTACCTTGAAAGCGCCCGATCCCGTCAGATCTCGGAAGCTAAGCAGGGTGAGGCTTGATTAGTACTGGGTTGGGAGACTGCCTGGGAATACCAGGTGCTGTGGGTGTTTTTATTTTTTGCTTCCCTAATGAAAATATACATGGCATTCCTTGCAGCAAATGAAAATGTTTCATTTTTTACTACTTTTTTCCCGCAGTGGCAAAGAAATCTATCGTTTTTTCCTTTGAAAGTTCAACACAATGCAACCTTCCAAAATAGAATTCTGACATCAAGAATTCCGTCTATAGTACATTTGAGTGCACCTGTCATTTTCTCAGTCTCTGTGTATGCATGGAGCAAGATATAGGCTCATGGATTTAAGAATGAGAGGATATCATGAGACAGCAATCTCCACCTACGGCCATACTACCTTGACAGCGCCCGATCCCGTCAGATCTCGGAAGCTAAGCAGGGTGAGGCTTGATTAGTACTGGGTTGGGAGACTGCCTGGGAATACCAGGTGCTGTAGGGGTTTTTATTTTTCGCTTCCCTAATGAAAATATACATGGCATTCCTCGCAGCAAATGAAAATGTTTCATTTCTTGCTACTTTTTTCCCGCAGTGGCAAAGAAATCTATCGTTTTTTCCTCTGAAAGTTCAACACAATGCAACCTTCCAAAATAGAATTCTGACATCAAGAATTCCGTCTATAGTACATTTGAGTGCACCTGTCATTTTCTCAGTCTCTGTGTATGCATGGAGCAAGATATAGGCTCATGGATTTAAGAATGAGAGGATATCATGAGACAGCAATCTCCACCTACGGCCATACTACCTTGAAAGCGCCCGATCCCGTCAGATCTCGGAAGCTAAGCAGGGTGAGGCTTGATTAGTACTGGGTTGGGAGACTGCCTGGGAATACCAGGTGCTGTGGGTGTTTTTATTTTTTGCTTCCCTAATGAAAATATACATGGCATTCCTTGCAGCAAATGAAAATGTTTCATTTTTTACTACTTTTTTCCCGCAGTGGCAAAGAAATATATCGTTTTTTCCTCAGAAAGTTCAACACAATGCAACCTTCCAAAATAGAATTCTGACATCAAGAATTCCGTCTATAGTACATTTGAGTGCACCTGTCATTTTCTCAGTCTCTGTGTATGCATGGAGCAAGATATAGGCTCATGGATTTAAGAATGAGAGGATATCATGAGACAGCAATCTCCACCTACGGCCATACTACCTTGAAAGCGCCCGATCCCGTCAGATCTCGGAAGCTAAGCAGGGTGAGGCTTGATTAGTCCTGGGTTGGGAGACTGCCTGGGAATACCAGGTGCTGTAGGGGTTTTTATTTTTCGCTTCCCTAATGAAAATATACATGGCATTCCTCGCAGCAAATGAAAATGTTTCATTTCTTGCTACTTTTTTCCCGGAGTGGCAAAGAAATATATTGTTTTTTCCTCTGAAAGTTCAACACAATGCAACCTTCCAAAATAGAATTCTGACATCAAGAATTCCGTCTATAGTATATTTGAGTGCACCTGTCATTTTCTCAGTCTCTGATTTAATTTCTCCATTTAAGGTAATTCTTCAAGAATGTATTTTTTTAACGGTCACAATAATACACTTATGCCTCCCATGTCATTTAGAAATATATCATACAGGCCTCAGAACACTCAGCATGTTATATGGTGAGCTTGTGGCTCACAGAGTTGGGGTGTGCAGTGTTCAAGCTGATACTTGGAAGAGATAGTGAGTTCAAATCCAAACAGGAGGAGGTTGAATATAGGCACCTCTGAAATTTTTTACTACTTTTTTCCCGCAGTGGCAAAGAAATCTATCGTTTTTTCCTTTGAAAGTTCAACACAATGCAACCTTCCAAAATAGAATTCTGACATCAAGAATTCCGTCTATAGTACATTTGAGTGCACCTGTCATTTTCTCAGTCTCTGTGTATGCATGGAGCAAGATATAGGCTCATGGATTTAAGAATGAGAGGATATCATGAGACAGCAATCTCCACCTACGGCCATACTACCTTGACAGCGCCCGATCCCGTCAGATCTCGGAAGCTAAGCAGGGTGAGGCTTGATTAGGACTGGGTTGGGAGACTGCCTGGGAATACCAGGTGCTGTAGGGGTTTTTATTTTTCGCTTCCCTAATGAAAATATACATGGCATTCCTCGCAGCAAATGAAAATGTTTCATTTCTTGCTACTTTTTTCCCGCAGTGGCAAAGAAATCTATCGTTTTTTCCTCTGAAAGTTCAACACAATGCAACCTTCCAAAATAGAATTCTGACATCAAGAATTCCGTCTATAGTACATTTGAGTGCACCTGTCATTTTCTCAGTCTCTGTGTATGCATGGAGCAAGATATAGGCTCATGGATTTAAGAATGAGAGGATATCATGAGACAGCAATCTCCACCTACGGCCATACTACCTTGACAGCGCCCGATCCCGTCAGATCTCGGAAGCTAAGCAGGGTGAGGCTTGATTAGTACTGGGTTGGGAGACTGCCTGGGAATACCAGGTGCTGTGGGTGTTTTTATTTTTTGCTTCCCTAATGAAAATATACATGGCATTCCTTGCAGCAAATGAAAATGTTTCATTTTTTACTACTTTTTTCCCGCAGTGGCAAAGAAATATATCGTTTTTTCCTCAGAAAGTTCAACACAATGCAACCTTCCAAAATAGAATTCTGACATCAAGAATTCCGTCTATAGTACATTTGAGTGCACCTGTCATTTTCTCAGTCTCTGTGTATGCATGGAGCAAGATATAGGCTCATGGATTTAAGAATGAGAGGATATCATGAGACAGCAATCTCCACCTACGGCCATACTACCTTGAAAGCGCCCGATCCCGTCAGATCTCGGAAGCTAAGCAGGGTGAGGCTTGATTAGTACTGGGTTGGGAGACTGCCTGGGAATACCAGGTGCTGTGGGTGTTTTTATTTTTTGCTTCCCTAATGAAAATATACATGGCATTCCTTGCAGCAAATGAAAATGTTTCATTTTTTACTACTTTTTTCCCGCAGTGGCAAAGAAATATATCGTTTTTTCCTCAGAAAGTTCAACACAATGCAACCTTCCAAAATAGAATTCTGACATCAAGAATTCCGTCTATAGTACATTTGAGTGCACCTGTCATTTTCTCAGTCTCTGTGTATGCATGGAGCAAGATATAGGCTCATGGATTTAAGAATGAGAGGATATCATGAGACAGCAATCTCCACCTACGGCCATACTACCTTGACAGCGCCCGATCCCGTCAGATCTCGGAAGCTAAGCAGGGTGAGGCTTGATTAGTACTGGGTTGGGAGACTGCCTGGGAATACCAGGTGCTGTAGGGGTTTTTATATTTCGCTTCCCTAATGAAAATATACATGGCATTCCTCGCAGCAAATGAAAATGTTTCATTTCTTGCTACTTTTTTCCCGCAGTGGCAAAGAAATCTATCGTTTTTTCCTCTGAAAGTTCAACACAATGCAACCTTCCAAAATAGAATTCTGACATCAAGAATTCCGTCTATAGTACATTTGAGTGCACCTGTCATTTTCTCAGTCTCTGTGTATGCATGGAGCAAGATATAGGCTCATGGATTTAAGAATGAGAGGATATCATGAGACAGCAATCTCCACCTACGGCCATACTACCTTGACAGCGCCCGATCCCGTCAGATCTCGGAAGCTAAGCAGGGTGAGGCTTGATTAGTACTGGGTTGGGAGACTGCCTGGGAATACCAGGTGCTGTAGGGGTTTTTATTTTTCGCTTCCCTAATGAAAATATACATGGCATTCCTCGCAGCAAATGAAAATGTTTCATTTCTTGCTACTTTTTTCCCGCAGTGGCAAAGAAATCTATCGTTTTTTCCTCTGAAAGTTCAACACAATGCAACCTTCCAAAATAGAATTCTGACATCAAGAATTCCGTCTATAGTACATTTGAGTGCACCTGTCATTTTCTCAGTCTCTGTGTATGCATGGAGCAAGATATAGGCTCATGGATTTAAGAATGAGAGGATATCATGAGACAGCAATCTCCACCTACGGCCATACTACCTTGAAAGCGCCCAATCCCGTCAGATCTCGGAAGCTAAGCAGGGTGAGGCTTGATTAGTACTGGGTTGGGAGACTGCCTGGGAATACCAGGTGCTGTGGGTGTTTTTATTTTTTGCTTCCCTAATGAAAATATACATGGCATTCCTTGCAGCAAATGAAAATGTTTCATTTTTTACTACTTTTTTCCCGCAGTGGCAAAGAAATATATCGTTTTTTCCTCAGAAAGTTCAACACAATGCAACCTTCCAAAATAGAATTCTGACATCAAGAATTCCGTCTATAGTACATTTGAGTGCACCTGTCATTTTCTCAGTCTCTGTGTATGCATGGAGCAAGATATAGGCTCATGGATTTAAGAATGAGAGGATATCATGAGACAGCAATCTCCACCTACGGCCATACTACCTTGAAAGCGCCCGATCCCGTCAGATCTCGGAAGCTAAGCAGGGTGAGGCTTGATTAGTCCTGGGTTGGGAGACTGCCTGGGAATACCAGGTGCTGTAGGGGTTTTTATTTTTCGCTTCCCTAATGAAAATATACATGGCATTCCTCGCAGCAAATGAAAATGTTTCATTTCTTGCTACTTTTTTCCCGGAGTGGCAAAGAAATATATTGTTTTTTCCTCTGAAAGTTCAACACAATGCAACCTTCCAAAATAGAATTCTGACATCAAGAATTCCGTCTATAGTATATTTGAGTGCACCTGTCATTTTCTCAGTCTCTGATTTAATTTCTCCATTTAAGGTAATTCTTCAAGAATGTATTTTTTTAACGGTCACAATAATACACTTATGCCTCCCATGTCATTTAGAAATATATCATACAGGCCTCAGAACACTCAGCATGTTATATGGTGAGCTTGTGGCTCACAGAGTTGGGGTGTGCAGTGTTCAAGCTGATACTTGGAAGAGATAGTGAGTTCAAATCCAAACAGGAGGAGGTTGAATATAGGCACCTCTGAAATTTTTTACTACTTTTTTCCCGCAGTGGCAAAGAAATCTATCGTTTTTTCCTCTGAAAGTTCAACACAATGCAACCTTCCAAAATAGAATTCTGACATCAAGAATTCCGTCTATAGTACATTTGAGTGCACCTGTCATTTTCTCAGTCTCTGTGTATGCATGGAGCAAGATATAGGCTCATGGATTTAAGAATGAGAGGATATCATGAGACAGCAATCTCCACCTACGGCCATACTACCTTGACAGCGCCCGATCCCGTCAGATCTCGGAAGCTAAGCAGGGTGAGGCTTGATTAGTACTGGGTTGGGAGACTGCCTGGGAATACCAGGTGCTGTAGGGGTTTTTATTTTTCGCTTCCCTAATGAAAATATACATGGCATTCCTCGCTGCAAATGAAAATGTTTCAATTCTTGCTACTTTTTTCCCGCAGTGGCAAAGAAATATATCGTTTTTTCCTCTGAAAGTTCAACACAATGCAACCTTCCAAAATAGAATTCTGACATCAAGAATTCCGTCTATAGTACATTTGAGTGCACCTGTCATTTTCTCAGTCTCTGTGTATGCATGGAGCAAGATATAGGCTCATGGATTTAAGAATGAGAGGATATCATGAGACAGCAATCTCCACCTACGGCCATACTACCTTGACAGCGCCCGATCCCGTCAGATCTCGGAAGCTAAGCAGGGTGAGGCTTGATTAGTACTGGGTTGGGAGACTGCCTGGGAATACCAGGTGCTGTAGGGGTTTTTATTTTTCGCTTCCCTAATGAAAATATACATGGCATTCCTCGCAGCAAATGAAAATGTTTCATTTCTTGCTACTTTTTTCCCGCAGTGGCAAAGAAATCTATCGTTTTTTCCTCTGAAAGTTCAACACAATGCAACCTTCCAAAATAGAATTCTGACATCAAGAATTCCGTCTATAGTACATTTGAGTGCACCTGTCATTTTCTCAGTCTCTGTGTATGCATGGAGCAAGATATAGGCTCATGGATTTAAGAATGAGAGGATATCATGAGACAGCAATCTCCACCTACGGCCATACTACCTTGACAGCGCCCGATCCTGTCAGATCTCGGAAGCTAAGCAGGGTGAGGCTTGATTAGTACTGGGTTGGGAGACTGCCTGGGAATACCAGGTGCTGTGGGTGTTTTTATTTTTTGCTTCCCTAATGAAAATATACATGGCATTCCTTGCAGCAAATGAAAATGTTTCATTTTTTACTACTTTTTTCCCGCAGTGGCAAAGAAATATATCGTTTTTTCCTCAGAAAGTTCAACACAATGCAACCTTCCAAAATAGAATTCTGACATCAAGAATTCCGTCTATAGTACATTTGAGTGCACCTGTCATTTTCTCAGTCTCTGTGTATGCATGGAGCAAGATATAGGCTCATGGATTTAAGAATGAGAGGATATCATGAGACAGCAATCTCCACCTACGGCCATACTACCTTGACAGCGCCCGATCCCGTCAGATCTCGGAAGTTAAGCAGGGTGAGGCTTGATTAGTACTGGATTTGGAGACTGCCTGGGAATACCAGGTGCTGTAGGGGTTTTTATTTTTCGCTTCCCTAATGAAAATATACATGGCATTCCTCGCAGCAAATGAAAATGTTTCATTTCTTGCTACTTTTTTCCCGCAGTGTCAAAGAAATCTATCGTTTTTTCCTCTGAAAGTTCAACACAATGCAACCTTCCAAAATAGAATTCTGACATCAAGAATTCCGTCTATAGTACATTTGAGTGCACCTGTCATTTTCTCAGTCTCTGTGTATGCATGGAGCAAGATATAGGCTCATGGATTTAAGAATGAGAGGATATCATGAGACAGCAATCTCCACCTACGGCCATACTACCTTGACAGCGCCCGATCCCGTCAGATCTCGGAAGCTAAGCAGGGTGAGGCTTGATTAGGACTGGGTTGGGAGACTGCCTGGGAATACCAGGTGCTGTAGGGGTTTTTATTTTTCGCTTCCCTAATGAAAATATACATGGCATTCCTCGCAGCAAATGAAAATGTTTCATTTCTTGCTACTTTTTTCCCGCAGTGGCAAAGAAATCTATCGTTTTTTCCTCTGAAAGTTCAACACAATGCAACCTTCCAAAATAGAATTCTGACATCAAGAATTCCGTCTATAGTACATTTGAGTGCACCTGTCATTTTCTCAGTCTCTGTGTATGCATGGAGCAAGATATAGGCTCATGGATTTAAGAATGAGAGGATATCATGAGACAGCAATCTCCACCTACGGCCATACTACCTTGACAGCGCCCGATCCCGTCAGATCTCGGAAGCTAAGCAGGGTGAGGCTTGATTAGTACTGGGTTGGGAGACTGCCTGGGAATACCAGGTGCTGTGGGTGTTTTTATTTTTTGCTTCCCTAATGAAAATATACATGGCATTCCTTGCAGCAAATGAAAATGTTTCATTTTTTACTACTTTTTTCCCGCAGTGGCAAAGAAATATATCGTTTTTTCCTCAGAAAGTTCAACACAATGCAACCTTCCAAAATAGAATTCTGACATCAAGAATTCCGTCTATAGTACATTTGAGTGCACCTGTCATTTTCTCAGTCTCTGTGTATGCATGGAGCAAGATATAGGCTCATGGATTTAAGAATGAGAGGATATCATGAGACAGCAATCTCCACCTACGGCCATACTACCTTGAAAGCGCCCGATCCCGTCAGATCTCGGAAGCTAAGCAGGGTGAGGCTTGATTAGTACTGGGTTGGGAGACTGCCTGGGAATACCAGGTGCTGTGGGTGTTTTTATTTTTTGCTTCCCTAATGAAAATATACATGGCATTCCTTGCAGCAAATGAAAATGTTTCATTTTTTACTACTTTTTTCCCGCAGTGGCAAAGAAATATATCGTTTTTTCCTCAGAAAGTTCAACACAATGCAACCTTCCAAAATAGAATTCTGACATCAAGAATTCCGTCTATAGTACATTTGAGTGCACCTGTCATTTTCTCAGTCTCTGTGTATGCATGGAGCAAGATATAGGCTCATGGATTTAAGAATGAGAGGATATCATGAGACAGCAATCTCCACCTACGGCCATACTACCTTGACAGCGCCCGATCCCGTCAGATCTCGGAAGCTAAGCAGGGTGAGGCTTGATTAGTACTGGGTTGGGAGACTGCCTGGGAATACCAGGTGCTGTAGGGGTTTTTATATTTCGCTTCCCTAATGAAAATATACATGGCATTCCTCGCAGCAAATGAAAATGTTTCATTTCTTGCTACTTTTTTCCCGCAGTGGCAAAGAAATCTATCGTTTTTTCCTCTGAAAGTTCAACACAATGCAACCTTCCAAAATAGAATTCTGACATCAAGAATTCCGTCTATAGTACATTTGAGTGCACCTGTCATTTTCTCAGTCTCTGTGTATGCATGGAGCAAGATATAGGCTCATGGATTTAAGAATGAGAGGATATCATGAGACAGCAATCTCCACCTACGGCCATACTACCTTGACAGCGCCCGATCCCGTCAGATCTCGGAAGCTAAGCAGGGTGAGGCTTGATTAGTACTGGGTTGGGAGACTGCCTGGGAATACCAGGTGCTGTAGGGGTTTTTATTTTTCGCTTCCCTAATGAAAATATACATGGCATTCCTCGCAGCAAATGAAAATGTTTCATTTCTTGCTACTTTTTTCCCGCAGTGGCAAAGAAATCTATCGTTTTTTCCTCTGAAAGTTCAACACAATGCAACCTTCCAAAATAGAATTCTGACATCAAGAATTCCGTCTATAGTACATTTGAGTGCACCTGTCATTTTCTCAGTCTCTGTGTATGCATGGAGCAAGATATAGGCTCATGGATTTAAGAATGAGAGGATATCATGAGACAGCAATCTCCACCTACGGCCATACTACCTTGAAAGCGCCCAATCCCGTCAGATCTCGGAAGCTAAGCAGGGTGAGGCTTGATTAGTACTGGGTTGGGAGACTGCCTGGGAATACCAGGTGCTGTGGGTGTTTTTATTTTTTGCTTCCCTAATGAAAATATACATGGCATTCCTTGCAGCAAATGAAAATGTTTCATTTTTTACTACTTTTTTCCCGCAGTGGCAAAGAAATATATCGTTTTTTCCTCAGAAAGTTCAACACAATGCAACCTTCCAAAATAGAATTCTGACATCAAGAATTCCGTCTATAGTACATTTGAGTGCACCTGTCATTTTCTCAGTCTCTGTGTATGCATGGAGCAAGATATAGGCTCATGGATTTAAGAATGAGAGGATATCATGAGACAGCAATCTCCACCTACGGCCATACTACCTTGAAAGCGCCCGATCCCGTCAGATCTCGGAAGCTAAGCAGGGTGAGGCTTGATTAGTCCTGGGTTGGGAGACTGCCTGGGAATACCAGGTGCTGTAGGGGTTTTTATTTTTCGCTTCCCTAATGAAAATATACATGGCATTCCTCGCAGCAAATGAAAATGTTTCATTTCTTGCTACTTTTTTCCCGGAGTGGCAAAGAAATATATTGTTTTTTCCTCTGAAAGTTCAACACAATGCAACCTTCCAAAATAGAATTCTGACATCAAGAATTCCGTCTATAGTATATTTGAGTGCACCTGTCATTTTCTCAGTCTCTGATTTAATTTCTCCATTTAAGGTAATTCTTCAAGAATGTATTTTTTTAACGGTCACAATAATACACTTATGCCTCCCATGTCATTTAGAAATATATCATACAGGCCTCAGAACACTCAGCATGTTATATGGTGAGCTTGTGGCTCACAGAGTTGGGGTGTGCAGTGTTCAAGCTGATACTTGGAAGAGATAGTGAGTTCAAATCCAAACAGGAGGAGGTTGAATATAGGCACCTCTGAAATTTTTTACTACTTTTTTCCCGCAGTGGCAAAGAAATCTATCGTTTTTTCCTCTGAAAGTTCAACACAATGCAACCTTCCAAAATAGAATTCTGACATCAAGAATTCCGTCTATAGTACATTTGAGTGCACCTGTCATTTTCTCAGTCTCTGTGTATGCATGGAGCAAGATATAGGCTCATGGATTTAAGAATGAGAGGATATCATGAGACAGCAATCTCCACCTACGGCCATACTACCTTGACAGCGCCCGATCCCGTCAGATCTCGGAAGCTAAGCAGGGTGAGGCTTGATTAGTACTGGGTTGGGAGACTGCCTGGGAATACCAGGTGCTGTAGGGGTTTTTATTTTTCGCTTCCCTAATGAAAATATACATGGCATTCCTCGCTGCAAATGAAAATGTTTCAATTCTTGCTACTTTTTTCCCGCAGTGGCAAAGAAATATATCGTTTTTTCCTCTGAAAGTTCAACACAATGCAACCTTCCAAAATAGAATTCTGACATCAAGAATTCCGTCTATAGTACATTTGAGTGCACCTGTCATTTTCTCAGTCTCTGTGTATGCATGGAGCAAGATATAGGCTCATGGATTTAAGAATGAGAGGATATCATGAGACAGCAATCTCCACCTACGGCCATACTACCTTGACAGCGCCCGATCCCGTCAGATCTCGGAAGCTAAGCAGGGTGAGGCTTGATTAGTACTGGGTTGGGAGACTGCCTGGGAATACCAGGTGCTGTAGGGGTTTTTATTTTTCGCTTCCCTAATGAAAATATACATGGCATTCCTCGCAGCAAATGAAAATGTTTCATTTCTTGCTACTTTTTTCCCGCAGTGGCAAAGAAATCTATCGTTTTTTCCTCTGAAAGTTCAACACAATGCAACCTTCCAAAATAGAATTCTGACATCAAGAATTCCGTCTATAGTACATTTGAGTGCACCTGTCATTTTCTCAGTCTCTGTGTATGCATGGAGCAAGATATAGGCTCATGGATTTAAGAATGAGAGGATATCATGAGACAGCAATCTCCACCTACGGCCATACTACCTTGACAGCGCCCGATCCTGTCAGATCTCGGAAGCTAAGCAGGGTGAGGCTTGATTAGTACTGGGTTGGGAGACTGCCTGGGAATACCAGGTGCTGTGGGTGTTTTTATTTTTTGCTTCCCTAATGAAAATATACATGGCATTCCTTGCAGCAAATGAAAATGTTTCATTTTTTACTACTTTTTTCCCGCAGTGGCAAAGAAATATATCGTTTTTTCCTCAGAAAGTTCAACACAATGCAACCTTCCAAAATAGAATTCTGACATCAAGAATTCCGTCTATAGTACATTTGAGTGCACCTGTCATTTTCTCAGTCTCTGTGTATGCATGGAGCAAGATATAGGCTCATGGATTTAAGAATGAGAGGATATCATGAGACAGCAATCTCCACCTACGGCCATACTACCTTGACAGCGCCCGATCCCGTCAGATCTCGGAAGTTAAGCAGGGTGAGGCTTGATTAGTACTGGATTTGGAGACTGCCTGGGAATACCAGGTGCTGTAGGGGTTTTTATTTTTCGCTTCCCTAATGAAAATATACATGGCATTCCTCGCAGCAAATGAAAATGTTTCATTTCTTGCTACTTTTTTCCCGCAGTGTCAAAGAAATCTATCGTTTTTTCCTCTGAAAGTTCAACACAATGCAACCTTCCAAAATAGAATTCTGACATCAAGAATTCCGTCTATAGTACATTTGAGTGCACCTGTCATTTTCTCAGTCTCTGTGTATGCATGGAGCAAGATATAGGCTCATGGATTTAAGAATGAGAGGATATCATGAGACAGCAATCTCCACCTACGGCCATACTACCTTGAAAGCGCCCGATCCCGTCAGATCTCGGAAGCTAAGCAGGGTGAGGCTTGATTAGTACTGGGTTGGGAGACTGCCTGGGAATACCAGGTGCTGTGGGTGTTTTTATTTTTTGCTTCCCTAATGAAAATATACATGGCATTCCTTGCAGCAAATGAAAATGTTTCATTTTTTACTACTTTTTTCCCGCAGTGGCAAAGAAATCTATCGTTTTTTCCTCAGAAAGTTCAACACAATGCAACCTTCCAAAATAGAATTCTGACATCAAGAATTCCGTCTATAGTACATTTGAGTGCACCTGTCATTTTCTCAGTCTCTGTGTATGCATGGAGCAAGATATAGGCTCATGGATTTAAGAATGAGAGGATATCATGAGACAGCAATCTCCACCTACGGCCATACTACCTTGACAGCGCCCGATCCCGTCAGATCTCGGAAGCTAAGCAGGGTGAGGCTTGATTAGTACTGGGTTGGGAGACTGCCTGGGAATACCAGGTGCTGTAGGGGTTTTTATATTTCGCTTCCCTAATGAAAATATACATGGCATTCCTCGCAGCAAATGAAAATGTTTCATTTCTTGCTACTTTTTTCCCGCAGTGGCAAAGAAATCTATCGTTTTTTCCTCTGAAAGTTCAACACAATGCAACCTTCCAAAATAGAATTCTGACATCAAGAATTCCGTCTATAGTACATTTGAGTGCACCTGTCATTTTCTCAGTCTCTGTGTATGCATGGAGCAAGATATAGGCTCATGGATTTAAGAATGAGAGGATATCATGAGACAGCAATCTCCACCTACGGCCATACTACCTTGAAAGCGCCCGATCCCGTCAGATCTCGGAAGCTAAGCAGGGTGAGGCTTGATTAGTACTGGGTTGGGAGACTGCCTGGGAATACCAGGTGCTGTGGGTGTTTTTATTTTTTGCTTCCCTAATGAAAATATACATGGCATTCCTTGCAGCAAATGAAAATGTTTCATTTTTTACTACTTTTTTCCCGCAGTGGCAAAGAAATATATCGTTTTTTCCTCAGAAAGTTCAACACAATGCAACCTTCCAAAATAGAATTCTGACATCAAGAATTCCGTCTATAGTACATTTGAGTGCACCTGTCATTTTCTCAGTCTCTGTGTATGCATGGAGCAAGATATAGGCTCATGGATTTAAGAATGAGAGGATATCATGAGACAGCAATCTCCACCTACGGCCATACTACCTTGACAGCGCCCGATCCCGTCAGATCTCGGAAGCTAAGCAGGGTGAGGCTTGATTAGTACTGGGTTGGGAGACTGCCTGGGAATACCAGGTGCTGTAGGGGTTTTTATTTTTCGCTTCCCTAATGAAAATATACATGGCATTCCTCGCTGCAAATGAAAATGTTTCAATTCTTGCTACTTTTTTCCCGCAGTGGCAAAGAAATATATCGTTTTTTCCTCTGAAAGTTCAACACAATGCAACCTTCCAAAATAGAATTCTGACATCAAGAATTCCGTCTATAGTACATTTGAGTGCACCTGTCATTTTCTCAGTCTCTGTGTATGCATGGAGCAAGATATAGGCTCATGGATTTAAGAATGAGAGGATATCATGAGACAGCAATCTCCACCTACGGCCATACTACCTTGACAGCGCCCGATCCCGTCAGATCTCGGAAGCTAAGCAGGGTGAGGCTTGATTAGTACTGGGTTGGGAGACTGCCTGGGAATACCAGGTGCTGTAGGGGTTTTTATTTTTCGCTTCCCTAATGAAAATATACATGGCATTCCTCGCAGCAAATGAAAATGTTTCATTTCTTGCTACTTTTTTCCCGCAGTGGCAAAGAAATCTATCGTTTTTTCCTCTGAAAGTTCAACACAATGCAACCTTCCAAAATAGAATTCTGACATCAAGAATTCCGTCTATAGTACATTTGAGTGCACCTGTCATTTTCTCAGTCTCTGTGTATGCATGGAGCAAGATATAGGCTCATGGATTTAAGAATGAGAGGATATCATGAGACAGCAATCTCCACCTACGGCCATACTACCTTGACAGCGCCCGATCCCGTCAGATCTCGGAAGCTAAGCAGGGTGAGGCTTGATTAGTACTGGGTTGGGAGACTGCCTGGGAATACCAGGTGCTGTGGGTGTTTTTATTTTTTGCTTCCCTAATGAAAATATACATGGCATTCCTTGCAGCAAATGAAAATGTTTCATTTTTTACTACTTTTTTCCCGCAGTGGCAAAGAAATATATCGTTTTTTCCTCAGAAAGTTCAACACAATGCAACCTTCCAAAATAGAATTCTGACATCAAGAATTCCGTCTATAGTACATTTGAGTGCACCTGTCATTTTCTCAGTCTCTGTGTATGCATGGAGCAAGATATAGGCTCATGGATTTAAGAATGAGAGGATATCATGAGACAGCAATCTCCACCTACGGCCATACTACCTTGACAGCGCCCGATCCCGTCAGATCTCGGAAGTTAAGCAGGGTGAGGCTTGATTAGTACTGGATTTGGAGACTGCCTGGGAATACCAGGTGCTGTAGGGGTTTTTATTTTTCGCTTCCCTAATGAAAATATACATGGCATTCCTCGCAGCAAATGAAAATGTTTCATTTCTTGCTACTTTTTTCCCGCAGTGTCAAAGAAATCTATCGTTTTTTCCTCTGAAAGTTCAACACAATGCAACCTTCCAAAATAGAATTCTGACATCAAGAATTCCGTCTATAGTACATTTGAGTGCACCTGTCATTTTCTCAGTCTCTGTGTATGCATGGAGCAAGATATAGGCTCATGGATTTAAGAATGAGAGGATATCATGAGACAGCAATCTCCACCTACGGCCATACTACCTTGAAAGCGCCCGATCCCGTCAGATCTCGGAAGCTAAGCAGGGTGAGGCTTGATTAGTACTGGGTTGGGAGACTGCCTGGGAATACCAGGTGCTGTGGGTGTTTTTATTTTTTGCTTCCCTAATGAAAATATACATGGCATTCCTTGCAGCAAATGAAAATGTTTCATTTTTTACTACTTTTTTCCCGCAGTGGCAAAGAAATATATCGTTTTTTCCTCAGAAAGTTCAACACAATGCAACCTTCCAAAATAGAATTCTGACATCAAGAATTCCGTCTATAGTACATTTGAGTGCACCTGTCATTTTCTCAGTCTCTGTGTATGCATGGAGCAAGATATAGGCTCATGGATTTAAGAATGAGAGGATATCATGAGACAGCAATCTCCACCTACGGCCATACTACCTTGACAGCGCCCGATCCCGTCAGATCTCGGAAGCTAAGCAGGGTGAGGCTTGATTAGTACTGGGTTGGGAGACTGCCTGGGAATACCAGGTGCTGTAGGGGTTTTTATATTTCGCTTCCCTAATGAAAATATACATGGCATTCCTCGCAGCAAATGAAAATGTTTCATTTCTTGCTACTTTTTTCCCGCAGTGGCAAAGAAATCTATCGTTTTTTCCTCTGAAAGTTCAACACAATGCAACCTTCCAAAATAGAATTCTGACATCAAGAATTCCGTCTATAGTACATTTGAGTGCACCTGTCATTTTCTCAGTCTCTGTGTATGCATGGAGCAAGATATAGGCTCATGGATTTAAGAATGAGAGGATATCATGAGACAGCAATCTCCACCTACGGCCATACTACCTTGAAAGCGCCCGATCCCGTCAGATCTCGGAAGCTAAGCAGGGTGAGGCTTGATTAGTACTGGGTTGGGAGACTGCCTGGGAATACCAGGTGCTGTGGGTGTTTTTATTTTTTGCTTCCCTAATGAAAATATACATGGCATTCCTTGCAGCAAATGAAAATGTTTCATTTTTTACTACTTTTTTCCCGCAGTGGCAAAGAAATATATCGTTTTTTCCTCAGAAAGTTCAACACAATGCAACCTTCCAAAATAGAATTCTGACATCAAGAATTCCGTCTATAGTACATTTGAGTGCACCTGTCATTTTCTCAGTCTCTGTGTATGCATGGAGCAAGATATAGGCTCATGGATTTAAGAATGAGAGGATATCATGAGACAGCAATCTCCACCTACGGCCATACTACCTTGAAAGCGCCCGATCCCGTCAGATCTCGGAAGCTAAGCAGGGTGAGGCTTGATTAGTACTGGGTTGGGAGACTGCCTGGGAATACCAGGTGCTGTAGGGGTTTTTATTTTTCGCTTCCCTAATGAAAATATACATGGCATTCCTCGCAGCAAATGAAAATGTTTCATTTCTTGCTACTTTTTTCCCGGAGTGGCAAAGAAATATATTGTTTTTTCCTCTGAAAGTTCAACACAATGCAACCTTCCAAAATAGAATTCTGACATCAAGAATTCCGTCTATAGTATATTTGAGTGCACCTGTCATTTTCTCAGTCTCTGATTTAATTTCTCCATTTAAGGTAATTCTTCAAGAATGTATTTTTTTAACGGTCACAATAATACACTTATGCCTCCCATGTCATTTAGAAATATATCATACAGGCCTCAGAACACTCAGCATGTTATATGGTGAGCTTGTGGCTCACAGAGTTGGGGTGTGCAGTGTTCAAGCTGATACTTGGAAGAGATAGTGAGTTCAAATCCAAACAGGAGGAGGTTGAATATAGGCACCTCTGAAATTTTTTACTACTTTTTTCCCGCAGTGGCAAAGAAATCTATCGTTTTTTCCTTTGAAAGTTCAACACAATGCAACCTTCCAAAATAGAATTCTGACATCAAGAATTCCGTCTATAGTACATTTGAGTGCACCTGTCATTTTCTCAGTCTCTGTGTATGCATGGAGCAAGATATAGGCTCATGGATTTAAGAATGAGAGGATATCATGAGACAGCAATCTCCACCTACGGCCATACTACCTTGACAGCGCCCGATCCCGTCAGATCTCGGAAGCTAAGCAGGGTGAGGCTTGATTAGTACTGGGTTGGGAGACTGCCTGGGAATACCAGGTGCTGTAGGGGTTTTTATTTTTCGCTTCCCTAATGAAAATATACATGGCATTCCTCGCAGCAAATGAAAATGTTTCATTTCTTGCTACTTTTTTCCCGCAGTGGCAAAGAAATCTATCGTTTTTTCCTCTGAAAGTTCAACACAATGCAACCTTCCAAAATAGAATTCTGACATCAAGAATTCCGTCTATAGTACATTTGAGTGCACCTGTCATTTTCTCAGTCTCTGTGTATGCATGGAGCAAGATATAGGCTCATGGATTTAAGAATGAGAGGATATCATGAGACAGCAATCTCCACCTACGGCCATACTACCTTGAAAGCGCCCGATCCCGTCAGATCTCGGAAGCTAAGCAGGGTGAGGCTTGATTAGTACTGGGTTGGGAGACTGCCTGGGAATACCAGGTGCTGTGGGTGTTTTTATTTTTTGCTTCCCTAATGAAAATATACATGGCATTCCTTGCAGCAAATGAAAATGTTTCATTTTTTACTACTTTTTTCCCGCAGTGGCAAAGAAATATATCGTTTTTTCCTCAGAAAGTTCAACACAATGCAACCTTCCAAAATAGAATTCTGACATCAAGAATTCCGTCTATAGTACATTTGAGTGCACCTGTCATTTTCTCAGTCTCTGTGTATGCATGGAGCAAGATATAGGCTCATGGATTTAAGAATGAGAGGATATCATGAGACAGCAATCTCCACCTACGGCCATACTACCTTGAAAGCGCCCGATCCCGTCAGATCTCGGAAGCTAAGCAGGGTGAGGCTTGATTAGTCCTGGGTTGGGAGACTGCCTGGGAATACCAGGTGCTGTAGGGGTTTTTATTTTTCGCTTCCCTAATGAAAATATACATGGCATTCCTCGCAGCAAATGAAAATGTTTCATTTCTTGCTACTTTTTTCCCGGAGTGGCAAAGAAATATATTGTTTTTTCCTCTGAAAGTTCAACACAATGCAACCTTCCAAAATAGAATTCTGACATCAAGAATTCCGTCTATAGTATATTTGAGTGCACCTGTCATTTTCTCAGTCTCTGATTTAATTTCTCCATTTAAGGTAATTCTTCAAGAATGTATTTTTTTAACGGTCACAATAATACACTTATGCCTCCCATGTCATTTAGAAATATATCATACAGGCCTCAGAACACTCAGCATGTTATATGGTGAGCTTGTGGCTCACAGAGTTGGGGTGTGCAGTGTTCAAGCTGATACTTGGAAGAGATAGTGAGTTCAAATCCAAACAGGAGGAGGTTGAATATAGGCACCTCTGAAATTTTTTACTACTTTTTTCCCGCAGTGGCAAAGAAATCTATCGTTTTTTCCTCTGAAAGTTCAACACAATGCAACCTTCCAAAATAGAATTCTGACATCAAGAATTCCGTCTATAGTACATTTGAGTGCACCTGTCATTTTCTCAGTCTCTGTGTATGCATGGAGCAAGATATAGGCTCATGGATTTAAGAATGAGAGGATATCATGAGACAGCAATCTCCACCTACGGCCATACTACCTTGACAGCGCCCGATCCCGTCAGATCTCGGAAGCTAAGCAGGGTGAGGCTTGATTAGTACTGGGTTGGGAGACTGCCTGGGAATACCAGGTGCTGTAGGGGTTTTTATTTTTCGCTTCCCTAATGAAAATATACATGGCATTCCTCGCAGCAAATGAAAATGTTTCATTTCTTGCTACTTTTTTCCCGCAGTGGCAAAGAAATCTATCGTTTTTTCCTCTGAAAGTTCAACACAATGCAACCTTCCAAAATAGAATTCTGACATCAAGAATTCCGTCTATAGTACATTTGAGTGCACCTGTCATTTTCTCAGTCTCTGTGTATGCATGGAGCAAGATATAGGCTCATGGATTTAAGAATGAGAGGATATCATGAGACAGCAATCTCCACCTACGGCCATACTACCTTGAAAGCGCCCGATCCCGTCAGATCTCGGAAGCTAAGCAGGGTGAGGCTTGATTAGTACTGGGTTGGGAGACTGCCTGGGAATACCAGGTGCTGTGGGTGTTTTTATTTTTTGCTTCCCTAATGAAAATATACATGGCATTCCTTGCAGCAAATGAAAATGTTTCATTTTTTACTACTTTTTTCCCGCAGTGGCAAAGAAATATATCGTTTTTTCCTCAGAAAGTTCAACACAATGCAACCTTCCAAAATAGAATTCTGACATCAAGAATTCCGTCTATAGTACATTTGAGTGCACCTGTCATTTTCTCAGTCTCTGTGTATGCATGGAGCAAGATATAGGCTCATGGATTTAAGAATGAGAGGATATCATGAGACAGCAATCTCCACCTACGGCCATACTACCTTGACAGCGCCCGATCCCGTCAGATCTTGGAAGCTAAGCAGGGTGAGGCTTGATTAGTACTGGGTTGGGAGACTGCCTGGGAATACCAGGTGCTGTAGGGGTTTTTATTTTTCGCTTCCCTAATGAAAATATACATGGCATTCCTCGCAGCAAATGAAAATGTTTCAATTCTTGCTACTTTTTTCCCGCAGTGGCAAAGAAATATATCGTTTTTTCCTCTGAAAGTTCAACACAATGCAACCTTCCAAAATAGAATTCTGACATCAAGAATTCCGTCTATAGTACATTTGAGTGCACCTGTCATTTTCTCAGTCTCTGTGTATGCATGGAGCAAGATATAGGCTCATGGATTTAAGAATGAGAGGATATCATGAGACAGCAATCTCCACCTACGGCCATACTACCTTGACAGCGCCCGATCCCGTCAGATCTCGGAAGCTAAGCAGGGTGAGGCTTGATTAGTACTGGGTTGGGAGACTGCCTGGGAATACCAGGTGCTGTGGGTGTTTTTATTTTTTGCTTCCCTAATGAAAATATACATGGCATTCCTTGCAGCAAATGAAAATGTTTCATTTTTTACTACTTTTTTCCCGCAGTGGCAAAGAAATATATCGTTTTTTCCTCAGAAAGTTCAACACAATGCAACCTTCCAAAATAGAATTCTGACATCAAGAATTCCGTCTATAGTACATTTGAGTGCACCTGTCATTTTCTCAGTCTCTGTGTATGCATGGAGCAAGATATAGGCTCATGGATTTAAGAATGAGAGGATATCATGAGACAGCAATCTCCACCTACGGCCATACTACCTTGACAGCGCCCGATCCCGTCAGATCTCGGAAGCTAAGCAGGGTGAGGCTTGATTAGTACTGGGTTGGGAGACTGCCTGGGAATACCAGGTGCTGTAGGGGTTTTTATTTTTCGCTTCCCTAATGAAAATATACATGGCATTCCTCGCAGCAAATGAAAATGTTTCATTTCTTGCTACTTTTTTCCCGCAGTGGCAAAGAAATCTATCGTTTTTTCCTCTGAAAGTTCAACACAATGCAACCTTCCAAAATAGAATTCTGACATCAAGAATTCCGTCTATAGTACATTTGAGTGCACCTGTCATTTTCTCAGTCTCTGTGTATGCATGGAGCAAGATATAGGCTCATGGATTTAAGAATGAGAGGATATCATGAGACAGCAATCTCCACCTACGGCCATACTACCTTGAAAGCGCCCGATCCCGTCAGATCTCGGAAGCTAAGCAGGGTGAGGCTTGATTAGTACTGGGTTGGGAGACTGCCTGGGAATACCAGGTGCTGTGGGTGTTTTTATTTTTTGCTTCCCTAATGAAAATATACATGGCATTCCTTGCAGCAAATGAAAATGTTTCATTTTTTACTACTTTTTTCCCGCAGTGGCAAAGAAATATATCGTTTTTTCCTCAGAAAGTTCAACACAATGCAACCTTCCAAAATAGAATTCTGACATCAAGAATTCCGTCTATAGTACATTTGAGTGCACCTGTCATTTTCTCAGTCTCTGTGTATGCATGGAGCAAGATATAGGCTCATGGATTTAAGAATGAGAGGATATCATGAGACAGCAATCTCCACCTACGGCCATACTACCTTGACAGCGCCCGATCCCGTCAGATCTTGGAAGCTAAGCAGGGTGAGGCTTGATTAGTACTGGGTTGGGAGACTGCCTGGGAATACCAGGTGCTGTAGGGGTTTTTATTTTTCGCTTCCCTAATGAAAATATACATGGCATTCCTCGCAGCAAATGAAAATGTTTCAATTCTTGCTACTTTTTTCCCGCAGTGGCAAAGAAATATATCGTTTTTTCCTCTGAAAGTTCAACACAATGCAACCTTCCAAAATAGAATTCTGACATCAAGAATTCCGTCTATAGTACATTTGAGTGCACCTGTCATTTTCTCAGTCTCTGTGTATGCATGGAGCAAGATATAGGCTCATGGATTTAAGAATGAGAGGATATCATGAGACAGCAATCTCCACCTACGGCCATACTACCTTGACAGCGCCCGATCCCGTCAGATCTCGGAAGCTAAGCAGGGTGAGGCTTGATTAGTACTGGGTTGGGAGACTGCCTGGGAATACCAGGTGCTGTGGGTGTTTTTATTTTTTGCTTCCCTAATGAAAATATACATGGCATTCCTTGCAGCAAATGAAAATGTTTCATTTTTTACTACTTTTTTCCCGCAGTGGCAAAGAAATATATCGTTTTTTCCTCAGAAAGTTCAACACAATGCAACCTTCCAAAATAGAATTCTGACATCAAGAATTCCGTCTATAGTACATTTGAGTGCACCTGTCATTTTCTCAGTCTCTGTGTATGCATGGAGCAAGATATAGGCTCATGGATTTAAGAATGAGAGGATATCATGAGACAGCAATCTCCACCTACGGCCATACTACCTTGAAAGCGCCCGATCCCGTCAGATCTCGGAAGCTAAGCAGGGTGAGGCTTGATTAGTCCTGGGTTGGGAGACTGCCTGGGAATACCAGGTGCTGTAGGGGTTTTTATTTTTCGCTTCCCTAATGAAAATATACATGGCATTCCTCGCAGCAAATGAAAATGTTTCATTTCTTGCTACTTTTTTCCCGGAGTGGCAAAGAAATATATTGTTTTTTCCTCTGAAAGTTCAACACAATGCAACCTTCCAAAATAGAATTCTGACATCAAGAATTCCGTCTATAGTACATTTGAGTGCACCTGTCATTTTCTCAGTCTCTGTGTATGCATGGAGCAAGATATAGGCTCATGGATTTAAGAATGAGAGGATATCATGAGACAGCAATCTCCACCTACGGCCATACTACCTTGACAGCGCCCGATCCCGTCAGATCTCGGAAGCTAAGCAGGGTGAGGCTTGATTAGTACTGGGTTGGGAGACTGCCTGGGAATACCAGGTGCTGTAGGGGTTTTTATTTTTCGCTTCCCTAATGAAAATATACATGGCATTCCTTGCAGCAAATGAAAATGTTTCATTTTTTACTACTTTTTTCCCGCAGTGGCAAAGAAATATATCGTTTTTTCCTCAGAAAGTTCAACACAATGCAACCTTCCAAAATAGAATTCTGACATCAAGAATTCCGTCTATAGTACATTTGAGTGCACCTGTCATTTTCTCAGTCTCTGTGTATGCATGGAGCAAGATATAGGCTCATGGATTTAAGAATGAGAGGATATCATGAGACAGCAATCTCCACCTACGGCCATACTACCTTGAAAGCGCCCGATCCCGTCAGATCTCGGAAGCTAAGCAGGGTGAGGCTTGATTAGTACTGGGTTGGGAGACTGCCTGGGAATACCAGGTGCTGTAGGGGTTTTTATTTTTCGCTTCCCTAATGAAAATATACATGGCATTCCTCGCAGCAAATGAAAATGTTTCATTTCTTGCTACTTTTTTCCCGGAGTGGCAAAGAAATATATTGTTTTTTCCTCTGAAAGTTCAACACAATGCAACCTTCCAAAATAGAATTCTGACATCAAGAATTCCGTCTATAGTATATTTGAGTGCACCTTTCATTTTCTCAGTCTCTGATTTAATTTCTCCATTTAAGGTAATTCTTCAAGAATGTATTTTTTTAACGGTCACAATAATACACCTATGCCTCCCATGTCATTTAGAAATATATCATACAGGCCTCAGAACACTCAGCATGTTATATGGTGAGCTTGTGGCTCACAGAGTTGGGGTGTGCAGTGTTCAAGCTGATACTTGGAAGAGATAGTGAGTTCAAATCCAAACAGGAGGAGGTTGAATATAGGCACCTCTGAAATTTTTTACTACTTTTTTCCCGCAGTGGCAAAGAAATATATCGTTTTTTCCTCTGAAAGTTCAACACAATGCAACCTTCCAAAATAGAATTCTGACATCAAGAATTCCGTCTATAGTACATTTGAGTGCACCTGTCATTTTCTCAGTCTCTGTGTATGCATGGAGCAAGATATAGGCTCATGGATTTAAGAATGAGAGGATATCATGAGACAGCAATCTCCACCTACGGCCATACTACCTTGACAGCGCCCGATCCCGTCAGATCTCGGAAGCTAAGCAGGGTGAGGCTTGATTAGTACTGGGTTGGGAGACTGCCTGGGAATACCAGGTGCTGTAGGGGTTTTTATTTTTCGCTTCCCTAATGAAAATATACATGGCATTCCTCGCAGCAAATGAAAATGTTTCATTTCTTGCTACTTTTTTCCCGCAGTGGCAAAGAAATATATCGTTTTTTCCTCTGAAAGTTCAACACAATGCAACCTTCCAAAATAGAATTCTGACATCAAGAATTCCGTCTATAGTACATTTGAGTGCACCTGTCATTTTCTCAGTCTCTGTGTATGCATGGAGCAAGATATAGGCTCATGGATTTAAGAATGAGAGGATATCATGAGACAGCAATCTCCACCTACGGCCATACTACCTTGACAGCGCCCGATCCCGTCAGATCTCGGAAGCTAAGCAGGGTGAGGCTTGATTAGTACTGGGTTGGGAGACTGCCTGGGAATACCAGGTGCTGTAGGGGTTTTTATTTTTCGCTTCCCTAATGAAAATATACATGGCATTCCTCGCAGCAAATGAAAATGTTTCATTTCTTGCTACTTTTTTCCCGCAGTGGCAAAGAAATATATCGTTTTTTCCTCTGAAAGTTCAACACAATGCAACCTTCCAAAATAGAATTCTGACATCAAGAATTCCGTCTATAGTACATTTGAGTGCACCTGTCATTTTCTCAGTCTCTGTGTATGCATGGAGCAAGATATAGGCTCATGGATTTAAGAATGAGAGGATATCATGAGACAGCAATCTCCACCTACGGCCATACTACCTTGAAAGCGCCCGATCCCGTCAGATCTCGGAAGCTAAGCAGGGTGAGGCTTGATTAGTACTGGGTTGGGAGACTGCCTGGGAATACCAGGTGCTGTGGGTGTTTTTATTTTTTGCTTCCCTAATGAAAATATACATGGCATTCCTTGCAGCAAATGAAAATGTTTCATTTTTTACTACTTTTTTCCCGCAGTGGCAAAGAAATATATCGTTTTTTCCTCAGAAAGTTCAACACAATGCAACCTTCCAAAATAGAATTCTGACATCAAGAATTCCGTCTATAGTACATTTGAGTGCACCTGTCATTTTCTCAGTCTCTGTGTATGCATGGAGCAAGATATAGGCTCATGGATTTAAGAATGAGAGGATATCATGAGACAGCAATCTCCACCTACGGCCATACTACCTTGACAGCGCCCGATCCCGTCAGATCTCGGAAGCTAAGCAGGGTGAGGCTTGATTAGTACTGGGTTGGGAGACTGCCTGGGAATACCAGGTGCTGTAGGGGTTTTTATTTTTCGCTTCCCTAATGAAAATATACATGGCATTCCTCGCAGCAAAAGAAAATGTTTCATTTCTTGCTACTTTTTCCCGCAGTGGCAAAGAAATCTATCGTTTTTTCCTCTGAAAGTTCAACACAATGCAACCTTCCAAAATAGAATTCTGACATCAAGAATTCCGTCTATAGTACATTTGAGTGCACCTGTCATTTTCTCAGTCTCTGTGTATGCATGGAGCAAGATATAGGCTCATGGATTTAAGAATGAGAGGATATCATGAGACAGCAATCTCCACCTACGGCCATACTACCTTGACAGCGCCCGATCCCGTCAGATCTCGGAAGCTAAGCAGGGTGAGGCTTGATTAGTACTGGGTTGGGAGACTGCCTGGGAATACCAGGTGCTGTGGGTGTTTTTATTTTTTGCTTCCCTAATGAAAATATACATGGCATTCCTTGCAGCAAATGAAAATGTTTCATTTTTTACTACTTTTTTCCCGCAGTGGCAAAGAAATCT